>NW_013655180.1:42657-187525 GCF_000499385.1 Eimeria necatrix
CCCAGCCGCAGCGCTGTTGTGCGCATTAGTGGCCTCGACTATTCCGTCTTGGAAAGTGACCTTCGAGAACTCATGGAGGCCAACGGGGGCCTCAACAAGGTTTGGATTGACTACGATCGGACTGACAGGAGCCACGTGCGCTGCTGCTGCTGCTGCTGCTGCTGCTGCTGCTGCTGCTGCTGCTGCTGCTGCTGCTGCTGCTGATGGTGGTGCTGATGGTGGTGATGGGCTTGCTGCGGATGGTGATGGGCTTGCTGTTGCTGCTGCTGCTGCTGCTGCTGCTGATGGTGGTGATGGGCTTGCTGCGGATGGTGATGGGCTTGCTGCGGATGGTGATGGGCTTGCTGTTGCTGCTGCTGCTGCTGCTGCTGCTGCTGGTGATGGGCGTGCTGCGGATGGTGATGGTCTTGCTGCTGCTGCTGCTGCTGCTGCTGGTCTTGCTGCGGATGGTGATGGTCTTGCTGCTGCTGCTCTTGCTGCTGCTGGTGGTTTTGCTGCTGCTGTTGATGATCTTGCTGCTGCTGCTCCTGTGGCTGCTGTTGCTGCCGCTGCTGCTGCTGCAGCGAATTCCCAGCAGCGCAGCAAAGCAGCAGGTGGCTTTGACGGCTTATTAGTTATTATTTATCATTTATTATTATTTATTATTGTTTATTTATTATTTATTATTTATTTATTATTTATTATTTATTTTTTATTTATTATTTATTATTTATTATTTACTATTTATTATTTACTATTTATTATTGTTTATTTGGTTTATCATTTGCCCGTGGACGAGCTCGTGTGTGTGTCAGCTGTTCTGTGCAGCAGCAAGCCAGTCTTCCCGTTGCTGCTGCTGCTGCTGCTGCTGCTGCTGCTGCTGCTGTTCCTGCTTTCGCGTCTGCTGCTGCAGCGCCTGCTCGTGCTGCCGCCAGCTGCTGCACTTCCCGCTGCTGCAGTTGCTGCTGCTGCTGCACCTGCTGCTGCTGCCGCGCTCGTTTTGGCCGCGGCCGCGGCCGCAACGAGCGCGCACCAACCGCCTGCGCCCCTGCTGCTGCTGCTGCTGCTGCTGCTGCTGCTGCTGCTGCTGCAGGGCACCGGCGGCTGCGTCTTCCGCACTCTCGCTGATGCTCGCAGAGCTGTCGAAACTTTCGACGGCCGCAGAATTGAAGGAAAGCAAATCCATTTGGAGCTGCAGCGGCCTCGGGGGCCCCCCTCTTGGGGGGGGGGCCCCCCCGGGTGGGGCCCCGGGGGCCCCCCGGCCTGGGGGCAGGGGGCCTCCTCCTGGGGCCCCTCGGGGGGCCCCTCTTGGGGCCAGGGGGGCCCCCGCGGCTCCAGGGGCTTCAACCCCTGGTGACGCACCCTGCATGCAAGGGGGGGGCCCCCAGGACCCTCTAGGCGGCGTTTCGGGGGTCCAGGGGCCCCCGGGGGCCCCAAAGGGGGCCCCGGGGGGCCCCGAGGGGGGCCCCCGGGGGCCTCGATGTCGCCTTTTGTGGGGCCCCACGGGGCTCACAGGGGGCCCCAAAGGGGCCCCTAAGGGGCCCCTAGCGACTACAGGGGCCCCCGAGGGGGCCCCATAGGGGCCCCCGAGGGGGCCTCCTAGGGGCCCCCCGGGGGGCCCCCTAGGGGCCCCTCTGCAGGGCCTTTTGTGCGGATTGCTGCTTGAAGTGCATCGCTGACGTGCAGTGTACGTACACCTGAGGGAGCTGATGCGAAGGGTGGAGCTGCTGCTGCTGCTGCTGCAGCAGTTGATGCAGCAGCTGCTGCTGCTGCGGCAGCTGGTGCAGCAACTGCTGCTGCCAAGCTGCCTCTTGCCTCACAATGGGGCGGCTGCTGCTGCAGCTGTTGCTGCTGCTGCTGCTGCTGCTGCTGCTCAGCAGCAGAGCTGGCTGGCTGTTTAAAGCTAAGTAAACTGCAGGGGGGCCCTCGTCAGGAGAGGGGGGCCCCTGCTTAGGGCCCCAGGGGGGCCTGTGGGCCCCTTGGCAGCAGCAGCAGCACCTGTTGCTGCTGCTGCTGCGGCAGCAGCAGCAGCAAAAGGTGCTGCTGCTGCCACCTGTGGCTGCCAGGCATCGCACGTCTTTGTCCCTCTCTAAGGGCCCTCGCGGGCCCCAACTTAATATGTTTGTTGCGTAAGATGCGGGGGGCTGACGCTCACTAGGGTTTAGGGTTTAGGGTTTAGGGTTTAGGGTTTAGGGTTTAGGGTTTCGCGGCGACGCAGCAACTTCAACATCACAAGAATAAAACTCTCTTTTGGGACCCTCACGCGTCCTGAGACTCTGTGGGAAGGAACAACCCCACAAATTGAAACTTAGGGACCTTCAAATAGGGGGCCCCCCAGGGGGGCCCCCTTCTGGGGGGCCCCCTGAGGGCCCCCTAGGGGCCTCCTTGTGGGGGCCCCTGCTAGGGGCCCCTCCCTGGATGCCCCCTTCTAGGGGCCCCCTTTTGGATCCTACAAAAGGGGTTGCCTCAGTAGTTGGCTGCAGCAAACGGAGTGGCCAAAATAGCAGCAACAAAAAGGCTTGTTGGGGGCCCCCAGTTGAAGGGCCCCTGGACCCTTGGGGGGGCCCCTCCTGAGGCCTCTCCAGGGGGCCCCTCTAGAGGCCTCCCTCTGGGGGCCCCTCTTCTCTGGGGGGCCCCTCTGGGGACTGCTCCCGGGGGCCCCTCTAGGGGGGCCCCTCGGGGGGCCCCTAGGGCCTCAGGAGGCGCTGCGCTAAGGCATTCAGCTCCAGAGAGAGAGCCACTGTGGGGGGGCCCCCTTCGTGGGGGCCCCCCTGGTGGGGGCCCCCTTGGTGGGGGCCCCCCTGAGGGGTGAACCCAAAGCATTTTTCCATAACCTTGAGAGCCAGTTGGGGCACGACGCACGTCACCTGCTGCTCGTTTGAAGCCTGCTGCTGCTGCTGCTGCTGCTGCTGCTGCTGCTGCTGCTGCAGCAGCAGCATGCATGTGCAGAAGAAGGCCTCCGCAATTCCTTTTCGCCTCTCTCTCGGGGCCACAAAGATTCGCTGAATGCAAATGGATTTATTTTGGACTTTAGTGAATGCCAAATAAGCAACGAGCTCTCCGGGGCTGTCTGTACACCGCAGCCGCCGCAGCAGGAAGTAGCTGCTCGGCGCTGCAGCAGCAGCAGCAGCAGCAGCAGCAGCAGAGGCCCACGGCCAGGCCTTGTGTCTTGCTGCAGAGCTCAGGCTCGAGACGACGGGGTCCAACAGCTCCAGGGCCTCCAGCTCCTCCACTGTCTGCGCCCACTCTGCTGCTGCTGCTGCTGCTGCTGCTGCTGCGGGCGGGCTCTTCTGCAGCAGCAGCAGGGACAAGGACCGCAGCAGCAGCACGCAGGGGGCCGCATGCAGAGGCAGCAAAGCTGCAGCAGCACTTGGCACCGCCTCGGCGCTGTTGGGCACCGGCGGCAGCAGATCTCCGAACCTGCAGATACACCGCAGCACTGCGTGGGGTGTACGTACACCTCGGGTGTACGTACACCTCGGGTGTACGTACACCTCAGGTGTACGTACACCTCAGGTGTACGTACACCTCAATTCGGGCTGGCGCTTGCGGGCGAACGCAGATGCAGATCTGCTGCAGCTGCTGGGGCTCCCTGTTAGTGGAAAAACTTCTAGTTTTTAATTTTAGTTTTAATTTTGATTCTGATTTTAATTTTAATTCTTACTTGTGGGTGTCCGAAAGCACAAAATTGTCTACTATGGAACACCCCGGGGACATCCTTATGGCCACAGCCACACATATTTGGTCATTTTCCGGCAAAGAGCCCTCATCCGCCTGTGGGGCCCCCTCAGGGGCTCCACAGGGGGCCCCCTTGGGGGCCCCTGTGGGGCCCCCCGTGGGGTCCTCATTAGGGGTGCCCCCTGGGGCCCCCTCGCTGGCCCGCCGGGGGGCCCCCCGGGGGGCCCCCAAGGGCACTATTGGGGCCCCGTCTGCTTGCCTGTTGAAGGCGAGGTACTCCAAATGCGCCCCAACCCGTTCTGCTGCTGCTGCTGCTGCTGCTCTGAGGGCCCCGATTTGTCGAGTGCCTTTATTGTAGAGGGCCTCGACCTGTACGTACACCGCAGCAGCCACGGCTGGTGAGTTGGCGCAGCAACAGCAGCAGCAGCAGCAGCAGCTCGCGCAGCACAAGCAGCAGCAGCAGGAACAGGCACGTCAAACAGCACAAAAAGCGGCAGCAGCAGCACGTCCCGCAGCACCAGAAGCAGCAGCAGCAGCATGTTGCGCAGCACCAGAAGCAGCAGCAGCAAGTAGCGCAGCACAAAAAGCACAGCACAAACAGCAGCAGCAGCAGCCACATCGTACAGCACAGGCAGCAGCAGCAGCAGGCGCAACGCACAGCACAAGCAGCAGCAGCAGCAGCAAGCACCTCGCACAGCACAAACAGCAGCAGCAGCAGCAAGCACCTCGCACAGCACAAGAAGCAGCAGCAGCAGCAAGCAGCTCGCACAGCACAAGAAGCAGCAGCTGCAGCCGGAAGCACAGCGCACAGCACAAGACGCAGCAGCAGCAGCAGGCAAACGCCACAGCAGCAGCAGCAGCAGCAGCAGCAGCAGCAGCAGCAGCTCACTTCGCGGAGCACAGCGCAGGCCTCCTGGGCCTTTTCGAGCTGCTGCTGCGTCAGCCTTTTGTTGCGGGAAGCAAAAGGGAGGCCCTGGGGGCCCCTGGCTGTGGGGCAGAGGACCACTCGGGTGTCTATACACCCGGAGCTAACTAAACTGCGCATGCAAACTGTTTGCAGAAAATCTTTTTGGCCGAAATAAATTAAAGTTGGCCTCACGAGACTCAGCAGCTTCAGCACTACTTGGCCAACTCCTGCGCAGCAGCAACAGCAGCAGTTTGCTTTTGATGCTGCAGCAGCAGCAGCACTTTTGCCTTTGCTTCAAACTCATTTTGCTGCACCCGCATTCCCTTATTTCATTTTTAATTCTTTTTGCTGCACCCGCAGCCTTTATTTCATTTAAATTCAATTTGCTGCACTCGCAGACTTTTTATTTCATTTTTAATTCAATTCGCTGCACTCTGTCTTTTATTTTATTTTTAACTCAACTTGCTGCACCCGCAGCATTTAAATTTACTTTTACTTCAACTTTATGCCATTTATTTAATTTATATTAATTATTTAATTTTGAATTCCCTTCTATCTTTTCGGACATTTATTTCTTCCCCGCCTCCCCAGCCGCCGCGCAGGTGTACGTACACCCGGGCGGCTGGAGGCGCAGAGCGCTGAGAATCTTTTCGCTTTCTTTTCGGGAGAAATTGGCATTAAATCCTTTAAAAAAGAAAAATAAATGCATTTAAAACAAAATTATCTGCTGCTTAAGCGCTCAATGGGCCCGGGAAGAGTTTCCAAACAGTGCCGGAAAGCGCTGCATTCAGGTGTACGTACACCCCAGATCCGCTGGGGTGTATGCGCAGCTCCTCCTCGCCTTACCCCGAAAGAAACCCGGCCGTCTCTTTCCCTCTCCCTCCACTTCTTCAATTCCGTCAAAGTCCACCACCAGCTCGGCAAAGGGGGCCCCCCCGCGCTGCGCGGGGGCCCCCACGGGGGGCCCCCGCGCCGCGGGGGCCCCCCCGGGGGGCCCCCCCTGCCCGGGGGCCCCCACCGGGGGGGCCCCCGCGGGGGCCCCCTTGGGGGCCCCCCTTCTGCGGGCGAGGTGAGGGTACATTTCGGAGGCCTCGGGGAGGAAAAGGACTTGGGCATTTGTTTGAGTCGTGAGGAGCTGCAAATCCTCTTCAAGTTTAATTGGATATGTGTCGAAGTCCTCTTGGGATTGAAACTGAGTTGGATTTAAAAAAATAGAAACCCAAACTTCGTCGCAGTGGCGCTCTGCAGCCCTTATGAGGGACAAGTGACCCCAGTGGAGGCCCCCCATGGTGGGCACGAAGCCAATGCGTCTGCGGGGGGCCACGCAGCCTTCGCAGCGGCCCTGCTGCTGCTGCTGCTGCAGCTGCTGCTGCTGCTGCTGCTGCTGCTGCGGCGTCGCCGCCAGCACGGGGCAGCTGGCGGGGAAGCCGTCGCGCACGCGGCTGCAAGTGCTGCGGTGTACAGACACCTCGCGACATGTGCGCAGCACCAGCATTTCGGAACGCCGGGGGGAATTCATTTTCGAGTTTTCAAGTCGAGGGTTTGGCTCGAGGGTTTAGGGTTTAGGGTTTCGGGCCGCTGCGGCTGCTCGCCCACTCTCGCGCCGTCAAAGAGGCCAAAAAATCCTTTCTTCCATCGCCTTCGGACTTATTTTATATTTTAATTTCTATTTTTATTTTAATTTCCACTGAAAAGACGGCTTTTGCTGCGCCTGCTGCTGCTGCGGCTGAGAGCGACACGCTCGCCGAGCCCTGTCTGCGCTGCGGACTGTGGGGCCCCGCAGCAGGCAAAACAACAATAAACAATTGATTAAATTAAATGATTTTTTGTTTAACTTTTCAAATATTCAATTCAAGAAGCAGTTCGAGCTGCGCGTACACCCGAACCTCGCTGCTGCTGCTGCTCGTTCCTCCCAGGGCTGTCTCGGCAGCCGATTGTTATCTAATCGCCGAGACTTTGTTGCAGTTCTTTGCAAAAAATGCCAATATTTGTTTTTAATTGTTTAATTTTATCTTTTTTATCTTTTTTGTTTATTTTACACCACTTTGACTTCCCTAATTGCCAGAGCGCCCACGCACACTGGGAAACGCCCAGCGCTACGGCTCTACAGAAAACCCTAAACCCCAAACCCTAAACCCTAAACCCTAGTAGCTCCAAAGGGCTTATTTATTAGACCCTGTTGGTGTTCTTCTGTTTCTTTTTTTCGACTGTGAATGTCTGTCTTTGTTCGTTTTCATTTCACTTGTTTCTGTGTCTATTTGTGCTCTTTTTCCTAGGCGCTTTTTGCTTCTTGCTGCTGTTTGCATGCATTTTTCTCTGTTTTCTTTTATTACACTTAGCCTTTGTGTCTCTCCTGTCTATTTGCTTCCTACTTCTCTGTTTCTAGCCCTCCTACAGGCCATCAAAGTCCATTTGCTGCTGTCCACCCCCCACTTACGGGCACGCCGCTGCCTATACGCGGGCTGCTGCTGCCAGCTGCTGCCCCTGTGGGCTTTCCCTCTTTGGGGCCCCCGCCTTTGGGGGCCCCCTCTTTGGGGGCCCCCTGTTTGGGGGCCCCCCACCTGGGGTTGCCCTGTGGGGGGCCCCGTGGAGGCAGCAGAAGCTTACTTTTAGCTGCTTGACTCTGTGCAGGAATGGCGAATGTCACAGACACAGAAGCAGTTCTGTGGGGCCCCACAGGGGCCCTTGTTTGCTGCTGCAGCGCAGAAATAAGCACCGATCTGTGGGCTCGAGCCTGCTGCTGCAGAGGCTGCTGCTTCGGCTGCCGCTGACGCTGCGGCGCTTGCTGTTGCTGCTGCAGCGCTTCCTGCTGCTGCTGCTGCTGCTTGCTTTGTTGCGGCGTTTTTTCTTGCGAGCGTGCCTGCTGCTGCTGCAGCGCTTGCTGCTGCTGCTCTTGCTGCTGCTGCTGCTGCTGCTGCTGCTGCTGCTGCTGCTCGACAGCCAGCCCCTTCTGCAAAGCCTGCCCCTGTTTTGCAGCGCGCAGGCCTTTGGGCTGCAGACAAAAGCTTAAAGAGGCCCCCACACACTTAAGTGCTGCTTCACTATTTCTATTAGTTCTTGCTGGGGGCCCCACACTTTCTCTCTTCAGGCCCCACATGCATGCAACGCTGGTTTTGCGTTTTGCTGCTGCTGCTGCTGCTGCACAGAGGTTCTGCTGCTTCGGCCGCGGCTGCTGCTGCTGCTGCTGCGTTTCCTCTGGATGCTGCTCCTGTTGTTGCGGTCGCTGCTGCGCGTTTTGTTGCTGCTGTGGGTTTTCTTGTGGTTGCTCCGACTGCTGCTGCTGTTTCTGCGGTTCCTGCTGCTGCTGCTCCTGCGGCTCCTGCTGCTTCTGTTTCTGCGTTTCCTGCTGCTGCTCTTTCTGCGGTTCCTGCTGCTGCTCCTCTCGCTGCTGCTGCTGCGGCTGCAGCCGCACGCTGCACCTTATCCCTGTGGCCTCTGGCAGCAAAACAACCTCAGCTTTAGTTGTGTGCCGCTTCAAAGCAGCAGCTCCAGCTTTTGCTTTTCTTCCAAGGGGCCCCCGGGGCCCTGGGGGCCCCTGCAAGCTTCTGTTGAGAGGCCGCTGGGGGCCCCTGCTGCTGAGGCTGCGTGGCCGGTTTAGGAGCCCTTGGGGGCCCCTCGTGCTGCTGCGGGGCGGGCTGTTGCTGCTGCACCTAGCTGCACTTGTGGGGAGTTTGGGGGCCCCACTAGGACAGCCCTCACCAGGTAAATTAGAATACCCTCCAGGGGCCCCTGGGTCACTAGGTGGGGCCCCCAGGGGGCCCCCAGCAGCCGCTTCGTCGGCCACCGTAGGCCCTTTATTGCTGCAAAGACTCTCACTGCTTCCTGCACAAGCTTGTGGGGTTTCAGAGGGGCCCCCCAGCCCTGGGGCCCCCTCGCTGGGGGCCCCCGTTGGGCCACTCTCTCCCGAAGCCCCCACCGGGGGGGCCCCTTCAGGGGCCCCCGTGGCTGCTGGGCCCTCTTGGGAGCAGCAGCAGCTAGCCACTGGCACTTCTCTCTTGTCCAGCTGGCTAGCTAGCTGCTGCAGTCTTTTGTCTATTCGCTGCAGCTCTTGCAGCGCGGCGCTGGAGTGTCTGTACACCCCACAGGCGCGCAGTGCACGGCGAGTCTCAAGCTGAAATCTGAATTCAGTTTTAAAAACTAAACTTAAACTCTAAGGGGCTTGAAGTTTTTTGCTGCTTACACAAAGGCTCCTTCATTCTCGCTCTTTGCTGCTGCTGCAGCACGGGCCTCCAGTGCAGCACAGGCTTCGGAGCAGCGCTGCTTTGCTGCTGCTGTTTCGGCTGCTTGTGCGGCTCCTGAGCTTGCTGCTGCTGCCTCCTGCGCCTCTGCTGCTCGTGCTGCTGCTGCCTCTGCTGCTCGTGCTGCTGCTGCCTCTGCTGCTCGTGCTGCTGCTGCTGCCTCGTGCGCTTCTGCTGCCTCTGCTGCTGCTGTATGCGGCTGCGTCTGTGCTGCAGCACGCAGCACTCTTCGGATCTCTGAGCCCCGCTGCCTTCGCCTGCGTTTGGCCACAATCCTCCACGGCCCTGCATCTGCTTTTGTGGCTTCTGTTGCTGCTGCTGCTGCTGCTTCTGCTGCTGCTGCTTCTGTGCCTTGTGCTGTCGCTAGTTCTTTTTCAGGACTTCTCTTGCCAGCTTCTGCGGCGTCTGGGCATTCTTTGTCTCTTGGGCTCTCGTTTGATTGTGCTGCTGCTGCTGTGTCTGCTGGCACTGCAGTGCCTGCTGCTGCTGCTGCTGCTGCTGCTGCTGCTGTTGCTGCTGCTGGCTCTTGTTGCTGCGCGTTAAGCGCGTCAGAGTGGCGTTTTGGTCTGCCGCTGGCGTTGGGTTGTGCTGGGCCATCGGGGGCAACAGCAACAGCGAGTGCAGCAGCAGCAGCAGCACGGAGGGCAGCAGCAGCAGCAGCTTTCTGCAGCCGCCTCCGCAGATTTGCCGGGACCCGCCCCAAACCTTCTGCATCTGCTGCTCCCTTCAAACGCCGCATGCGCTGCAGCAGCCTACTTGAGGAGCCGCCGCAAAGGGTTTTACCGGAGAGAAGTGCATCAAGAATTGGAGAAGTTTTTCTTAGCCCTCCGGGGGCCCCGGGGCCCCCGTGGGGGGCCCCCAGGGGGCCCCTGTCTTGGGGGGCCCCCTGCATGCAGCCTGGAAGGCCATCTTGGGCAAAAGCACTTTGCCGTTTTGTGCCTGGAGTGATTAGGAGATCTGCGGCGGGGGGTAGAGATTGGGAGGAACGTTGCTGCTGCTGCTGCTGTTGCAGCTGCTGCTGCTGCAGCTGCTGCTGCTCTTGCTGCTCCTGGGGCGCCTCTTCTGCTGCCGAGGTTGCTGGTTCTGCTGCTGCTGCCGCTGGTTGGACAGCTTCGTGCTGCTCCGTGTATTCTTCCCAGTTTGTGCAGCCTGCTCTGCAGTAGACGCAGCAGCAGCAGCAGCAGCAGCAGCAAAATCAGCTTCAACGCATAGATCAGCCACAGCACGTTTAGCAGGTACAGCAGCAGCAGCAGAAGCAGCAGCAGCAGCAGCAGGAGGCACAATGGCACGGGCATCAGCAGCAACAAAAAGCCGGAGGCTCAAGGGGAGCAGCAGCAAGTGTCACTTTATTTTTTCCCTGTTGGCAGCTATTGCTGCTTCGAGCTCCTGCAGCCTTGCTTCTGCTTCCTGCAGCTGCGCATCATTTGCTTCAACTTTGTCCCACAGCTGCAGCACCAACGCCAGCTCTTCAGTTTGCTGCTGAATTGCCTTGTCTTGCACCAGCCCCTCCAGCTGCAGCAGCTGCTGCCGCTCGCGCAGCAGCAGCTCGCGCACCACGCGGTTCGGGTCTTGCTGCTCTGGAGCAGCAAGAGCAGCAGCAGCAAACAACAGCAGCAGCGCGAGACACACAATCAGCAGCAACAGCAGCAGCAGCAGCAGGGAATTGCCAGAAGCAGCAGCATCATGCTGTTCTGATGTAGCTCGTTGGTCTGCTGCACTGTTAGCTGCCACCTCTAGCAGCCCACAGAACCAGGCCACAAGCAGCGGCTGCAGCAGCAGCAAAAGCCCAAGCAGCAGCAATGAAGCAGCAGCAGCAGCGACCGCACACCTTCTGCTAGAGCAGCAGCAGCAAAAGCAGGGGATGGAGGGACAGCAGCAGCAGCAGCAGCAGCAGCAGGAGCAGCATATGGCTTTACTTTTTTTTATTTGGGAAGATGAAGGGGGAGTGTATCCTGAACTCCAGTCCAACTTAGAAAATTTGGACTTTTCAAAGGCTTCAATAGTCCCCGCGCCCTCCGAATGCTGCTGCTGCTGTTGCTGTGGCTGCTGCTGCTGCTGCTTCTGCTGTTGCTGCTTCTGCTGCTGCTGCTTCTGCTGCTTGTTTGGGGTGTACGTACAGTCCTCCTCGATAAAATAGTGAGACAGAAAAGCTGGCACGAAGACACATTCGTCTTCTTCTCCTGCTGGATCTGTCAAACAAAAAACTTCGTTATCTTCTCCCATCTTTGAGCCAAACGCTGCGCTGCAGCAACAGCAGCAGCAGCAGCATCAGCAAGAACAGCAGCAAGTGCTGCAGCTCGCGCAGCCCATGACACGGTTAGCTGCTTAAAGGGTGGCTCTGCAACACCGGAAGTGGCAGCAGGAAACGCAGGAGCCCTTGAAGCATCAGCAGCAGGAGCAGCAGCAAATACAGCACTGCTGCAGCAGCAGAGCAGCTGCTGCAGCACTCATTCTCACATGCGTTGCTGCTTCTCTTCTTCTGTAGGCTGGGGTAGTGTAAATACTTTGAGTTGCGGTGGAGGTACACCTGGCAGCAGAAAAGGTCCTTGAGGTTTCCCTGTAGAGTTCATCAGATTTAAATGCATTTCTGTGAAAGCTGAGAGCTGCCGATGCAGCAGATCCGTGCACGAGCTGCTGCTGCTGCTGCTGCTGCTGCTGCTGCTGGGGCTAAGCAAGGGACTACCAGTCTGGCTCGGGCTGCGCCTGCTGCCTCTGCCCTCATTGCTGCTGCTGCTGCTGCTGCACGGCGCAGCTGCCTTTCCATCCCTCAGCATAACGGACCCCTTCAGGTCTAGCTGCAGCTGCGCATCCAGCTCAGGGTTCCCTCTTGCTGCTGCAGAAGCAGGTTCTGCCTGCTGCTCTGCAGCAGCAGCAGCAGCAGCAATGCCGCCATTCCCTAACTCATCTCCAGAATTATACTTTACATGACGCTTTTGAACTCCCTTACTGAGAGCTGCCCGTGGAACAGAAAGCTCACGGGAGGAAGGGCTTCTTGTGGGGCGCAAAGAGCCATGGTGGTTTTGTTTCATTATTTGGTGAGGTGTACGTACACCTGGCGGCTGTGCTGCGGTAGAGTCCCGCATGCACCAACGGGCCACAAGAACTACTCTTTAAAACCAAATATCCAAATCTAGGCTGTACACGCTCAGCAAAAAGCCAAAACCCTAATTTTTTGAAGTACAAGACAAGCAACTGTGAGCCACATGGCCCCGGACTTGGGTAAATGCAAAGAAGGTGAGGGGGCAGTAGAGAATTTTATCTGCTTTAAGTCTAAACCCTAAACCCTAAACCCCAACAAGTGAACACCAAGTCCTAAAGACTGTACCCTGAGCCCGATCGATCTGCTAATCAGATTCTGCGCAGAAGATTGTTGAAAGATCTAGCTCCAGTTTAGTGTATTAATGTATTGCCAAGTTTGTCTCACTGCCTCGTGTCTAACTGCCTGTGTGGCGGCTCTGCTTCAGGAGATGAGGACTCCCGTGCTAGTAGCTTTAATGTAAAAGTAACTAATCAGTTAGTCAGTTAACCAATGGACCAAATTGGCTTCTCTTCTTGTTATCGGATGGGGGAGGAGTCCATGAGGTTACTAGTGAGGCAGCGGTTGTTTGCCAAGCTTTTGGCTGCATGCTCGAGTTAGTTCTGGAGCTACGATATCCTTAGCCTCCCAAATTGCTTTTTTGCAGGCTGGTGGGAACTTCATAAGTTAATTAAATCATAAACATTACTTGTTGAAAGGAAAAGAAATTAGTTTTGTAGCGCTGCAGTTTCGACGATACTCGGAGGCCCCGGAGGGAAAAGGAACAGGAAGCCATTTAGGCGCCAGCTCTCAACTGCTCCACTACTTGTTCATTTTAAATATTATGTTTAAATATAATTGTGCAAATTATTGACTTTATGTCAGGACGAGATGAATTGTAGGCCCGAAATTGTTGGGGCTTCAGCTGGCCTTGGTAACTTGAAGTGACCTGGATTCGCGCAGTGTGTTCTGTTAACCACCAGTTATGGTAAATCCATTTGAGCCCCGCTTTGAATAAGTACCCTAAAACCAAATCAGGAAAATAACAGAAGCATGAAACGTCACTAGATTTACTCAGACTATACACATTCAGCAAAAAGCCGCGTTGTGGCCCCTCGCCCAAGCGCGGGCCCGTGTCTATCTATGTTTGTCAGTGATCCACCCTAACTACCAAGCATGAAGTAGCAGCAAAGTGTTCTCATGCTCTTTTTACATTCAAGTACATGTGGCGGCATGAGGGGCGCCACCTACCTCAAGTATCCTGTAACATACAACACCCCCAGCGCCAGTGGCGTAGTGGAGAGCCCCACGAGTGTCTCACCTGCCTATGGAGATGGCCGCAGAGAGAATAATATGGCTTTTATACAGTTCAAGTAAGAAGGTACGGCCCAGTCATTCTTCTGATAGTTTGCAGAAACATTCAAGTTCGGGTATTTACAGAGATCTGAAACGGCTTCTTTCTTGAGTTCATCTGGCTTCCTCTAGCTTGTCGGCAATGTGCAGCTGTTAGCATTTCCTTGAATATAAACAAGGCAAACAATGGCTTTGTCTGAAACAGTCGCAGAGCATGAGGTTACGGAGGAGTCAACAAGTGGCTGGGCCTACCTGGCAGGATGCACGGGTTGGAAGGTCTGCTAGTTGAAAGTTCAGGAGGCACAAAAGAATTAATTGGTGCTTTTGAAAAGAAGTGCGATCCTAGAGTTCCCGAAGTTGAAAATTTGCGAACGTCCCCAATCTAACGAAATGTTTGAAAGGATTCAGAAAGCGGATGTCCATCTGCGCTGGTGCCGCACCTGACTGATAATGCCAATGCTGAGAAATTCCGAAGGGCTTTCCGTCACTAAAAGCCGTTGACTACCTCTCTTATCTTTCTTATTTCCTTAGTCGGATAAAATAGCCTTTGCAAAACTTCCGGGGAACCCCGCGTTTTCAGCGTGCCAGTCACACATATTTCAATAGCGTGATCTTCCGTCTATGGAAAGCTTTCCAGTTTCAGTGTTTACGATTTTCGGTTAACTTCGCTGGCTCCTTTCTCTACGCTCCTCGGCTCATACAAATGGAAAGCCGCGGAGTCAGGCCTGGAATGGCATCTGCACTTTCCGATGTTGATTTGGTGGCAGCCTTCAAGTAGATTGAGTTATAGATCAGCGATAATTGTAATTGTTGACCAGAATGCAAAGCCAAGTCTCAAGGCCTATGACTTCCCCACAAAGGTAAGCTGTAAATTGTTCCGAAGTATTGGTGGCAGCGCAGCTCAAGCGAAATGGGTACTACAAAGACAGAATGAATCTGGGAGTGAGCCTCAAGTTCAACATCGCGTGACTTCTTACTCTCCTGCTCGCAGTAACTGGCTGTAGCGAAGCGAATTCACTTTACAAAGCATAACATCCTGTGCACGTCAAGTGTTTTTTGGATTTGTCACAGTGGCACTCTGTCATTACTGGCGTTCAAAACACTGGTTTAACGAGGCACGAGGGAAAGCTGTTTTCTGTGCTGACAAGGAAGGTTACGCCGAAGAATCTGCAATAGCATTCTCTGCAGAATAGCATACTTTGCAGGCCAGAGTCATTCGAATGAGCTAAGGCGGCTCTAAGAGTAAAGTTTCCAGCTAGCATGCATTTGAAAGTTAGCTGGAGAAGGGCAGCGAGAGCCCAAAAGCAAAAGAAAGTACTCAAGAATAGCAAGGCTGTGGCGCCTAACGTTCTACTCTCGAGAGTCAACTCTCAGCTTCGTATATGTAGCCTTGGGTTTAACACAAACTCGTCTGGAGGGGAAATATACTGGACAACAAGGAAGAAAACACTAGTAAGGAGGCTGTGTGATGGGACATCGAAGGCTGGTTAGGGGAACAGAGCAGCTGGCGTTCGTTTGCTGCCGGTGAAAGAATTCAAAGCCCGTCCTATCGACCTGAAGATTACTAAAAGCCCACAAATAATAAAAATTACACCTCAGTGCAGGCGGAGGCCAAAGAGTCCTCGTGAGGACACAGCGAACAACGGCGATGGACAGAGCGCCAGCCGCACCCAGAGTGTCCTGCCAAAGCTCAGTGTGGCATACAGCGCAAATTGGCATTACAAGCTCTTAAAAAAGAATTAAATGCATACCTGCATCAAGCCAAATAATAGCCCCTTGAAGCTACTTGAAGCTGCAGTGGAAGGCTCAGACTGTCCCAGGTGGCCACAAAACCACACTGGGCGGCACACGACACTGCCCATCAGTGAACGCGGAAAGTCTTACAATGCGATGATCCTTTAGGCATTTTGGAAGGATAAAAAAGATTGTTCAAAAATTTCATCAGCATTATTGTTTAGACAGCAGCGGTTCGGGAAAGAGCCCCAGAAAGGGCACCGACAGAACGTGTGCAATGCTGGGGGTCCAGGGCGTGCATCCAAAGCCACACAATGAAATATAAAGGAAATATGCATGTTCTCTTATAGATACTTCTCGCTTAATATTTATAAGAGCTGTACTTTGCGTTGTGGCCCATATCTATCGTCAGATCCTTGCGAACGCTGTGCCATGCACATAGCATTTCTTTCCTTGAATACTCGTGGCCGATCTATTAAAGGCTGGTGCAATACTTCTTCGTCGTACAAGGCTCTGAGAGACTCAGCCTTGTGGTCATGGTCCTGCGGTTGCAGTGCCACACTGTTCGCAGAACGATCAAATCGATTCTCTGGGTCTTGGTAGAGTTCAAGCTCCGTCCTTTTCCTACTTGAGCTAAGGCGACCTTTTGCCTCTGAACACTATTGATGCAGCTGTTTGCATGCAGTTGGGCCTGCTGTATGACCCAGATAAACGCAGCTGGGACTTAAGCCACCATTTCGATGAGGCACGTCGCCATACCACCGCCATGTTTGCATGGACTCCACACAGCGGGGAGGCGAACGCCTTCGTCACCCCCTTTGGGCAGTTCGTCTGCATTCATTAGAGCAAAATGCCCATTTACTGGTCTTGGCGGCTGCCATAATATGCTCCTTGCTGGCGGCGTCGACACACACAACTCCGCCGGAATTCTCCACTGCTGCCCAGCCTCCAGCTACGATTGCGGGGGTGAGGTCACTTGGAATGGCCCCATAACTCCCACAAAACACTTTTTAATCCATACCTCAAATGAGCTGCTACGGGCTAGAAAAGAGGAAAGACCTGGCATCCAAAAGCTAGCAAAACGTTTCCCAGCAAAAGTGGCTTACTGTCGTTGTCCTAGCGGTCAATATGCTTTATAGTAGGTTTCGCATCCAAGGCAAATCACCTGAAAACATGCTTTTGAAGGCCTTTAATTTTCTCACTCCGCCCAAACTGATTTGTTCACTGGAACGGCTATTTCCTGTTGAATTCTAACAGGCCCCGTTGGTTGCAGCGTATTTCCTCCCGCAACCGCTGCAGAGCCTTGCTCTGAAAAGCTGCGGCTGCAGCTCGCGAGTGTTGGAGAAAGATTTGCGGGTTTCAAGTCAGCTATTGCAGAGGACTCAAGGAGGAGGCGCCTGCTTGAAGAAGAGCGGTACAGGGTAAACAAGCTTACCGTCTAAATAACAAAGTAGTCAGCAACGCATTCCGAAACTACACAGACAAACTTGAGAAAAAGTTAACGAATGACTATACAGGAAAATCCTGCTGAGCTTCCGCATCTTCAAACTATGTAGCTGCAGCAGGAAAGCTCCAGGAGGATATCAATAGGGCAGGAAAAGCGAAGGTAGATTAGGTTTCACCACTTCACTTTTCGGAGGCCTGAAGTTTTCCTCTATACTATGTGCAGCAAATCCATCAAGCAGTGCAGGCAATCGAGAGCGGAGTTGCAGCAGAAACGAAGAGGAGAGGGGACGCTAGCAAGGTGCTAGAGAGGGCAGCAGGAAAAATGGCCACAGAAATGTTAGAACGACTGCAAATGAGAATAGGCAAACACATTGGGCATTTGACAGTACGCCAGCGCATTGTTGCTCAGCGAATGCTGGAGCAGGGCGCCTTCTGGCTCAGAACACTGCAGTTATACAGCTATATTTAACCTTATATTTCAATGTGCTTATGCATGTGTTTACATTCGAGTAAGAAGTGATGTTGGCCAGAATTTAGTCACTCTGTCTATATACTCTGTTTCTGACCGCTGCAGGGGGCTCTTGATCACCTTATAACGCGCTGCGAGGAGTTAGAGCAGGGGCTTTCAAGCCTCAAGGGCGAACAAGCAGCAAAGCTTTCCGTCAGCCCTTCAGCCCTATAGACAACTGGCATGGGAAACTCGGCCGCATTTATGTGGCATTAAGACACTACTACTCTACTTTTATTGCCCTTTCTGACTTCGACTAGATAAATTATACCGACGTTTGAGTCACCACTTCTTGCCACAGGGTTTGCAGCATCTGTCATCCCTAGTTCAGTGCCGTAATTGAAAAGTGCAGCCACAAAATGCGAAAGTTCACAGTAGCATTTGATAGTTAGTGTATGAGTTTACCTTTTGCACTCTTAGAGACAATCGGCGGAGCTAATGGCTCGCTGCAAAGCTACTCGGGCGGCTTTCGAGGCGGAGGTGCATTCGAGGACTGAGAGGGAGGAGGCAGCATCAGAGAAGCTAGAAGAGCTTGTGAAGAACTTGGACTTGAAAATAGAAAGTGAAATCGCGGCTCGTCACCAGCAAATTACAGCCATCAAAAAGGATGTTAGCATATTGCTCAGGTAGAACTCCCACCGTCACCGCACTAGGCAAGCACATCACCATTCTTCGGCGGTATGCAAGAAACACGCTTTTTAGCGTGTCGCACTGGTAATATTTGTAGTGTGCCGCAGAGGTAATCAACCGCGAGAGCAATTTCACACTTTTGTGAAGGAGGAGCTGGAGGAGCTTCGTACTGGCCTCGCCGCCGCTACGAGGGCCCGGCAAGAGGCTGACGACGAAATCCTGCAGGTACACTTGGGAAAGAGCACTCAAGAGAACAGACTAAAGAGCCCACTAAGTGTTTGTTTCCGTTGGATCTGGATGCTCCCGCTCATGCGCGTCTAAGCGTGGCACATTTTTATTCGGAACGTTTTTTTTCAGGCTATTAATGAGTATGCAGCTGCCCTTCAGAGGGGCCTGCAAAGTATCGGAGGCCTCAGTAGCAGCGCGGCAGTGGCGTAGATACGTCGAAACCACGAAGTAGCATTTCTTGCTCTCAGGCAGTAGTTTCAGTACTCTCATCAGTGTTTCTGCCGAGTAAATGGAGGCCAAAGAAACTAATTTGTTTTTTCTATTATGGGGAAGCATAATGAGAACATGGACGCCACGAAGAGGCATTGTCCCTCAGACGATTATAAGCCAAGAGCCCAAATGGTTGGCATGCCTAGGAGAACATTTGCCCTTGCGCTGTGTGTAGTTGCACCCCAGTGCTCTGTGAATTCTGCTTTTTGCTTGGACAATTCAGATTTGAATATGCACATGAAGCAAAAGCCGATGCGTTTGAATCACAGAGCTAGTACATAGTTTTGCTCTCCAGGCTTTTCATGTGCGCCTGAAGAGAAAACAGATTTCAGAAAACCCTCACGCGACTTTCTAGGCCTTTTTAAGTGCCTATGCCAACTTCGCAACCAGTCCCGAGCACTTGGATTCATCACTCATGAATGCTGGTTTATTTGTTTTTTCTTTGAAACCTACGTTCATAAGTTTCGCCACTACGTGGAGGCGGCCGTTGTTGATGTAGAAAATTTTCTCTAGCAGCTATTTGAACATCAAGTAAATTGCATTTCTCCCCGTTTAGCGTTCTCCTTACGTAAATACAGAAGCGCGCTTCTCTTGTGGTACAACCGCATTTTTAGTTCGCTTTTGCTTCCCAATAGCCTGTCAACTCGTCTGTGAAGCACCAGGCTCATGCGAATGTGAAGCATATTGAAAATCTGCACACAGCTTGCTGTAGCAATTCCAGACCAGCCAAAAAGAAAAAATCAACTTGTTGCCTTAATAGACAATGTAGATCCGGATGCAGTGACATGCGCTGAGACCCTGCGCGATCTCCAAGAAGGAGCCGAACCATACTGGCTCCTGCGACTATCGGCAAGCAAATTCTGGAATGAAACTCAAACTGGGAATTGATACCTACTTAGTCAAGCTAAAAGACCATTTAGTCTACGGAGCGAGGGGCAATTATGTTGCTTCGAAGCTGTGGACGCTCCTGGCGAAGGCTGCCGCTGCCGTCAGCTCCCTAGACCGCAGCCCAAATGGCAATATAGCAAGAAACCATTGGCACCAGCATGCTTATGTCAGTCACTCTATAGGGCATTAACCAATATTTTCATTATTTCATGGCAGATGGGTATATGTGAGGCAATTCGTAAGTTCGCGGTCACCAAAATAACGCAACATCCTGTTGGAAGTTGGGTTTCATGTTCAGCCACGGGGGAGAAACAAACTGAAATATATTTGAAGTGATTTATCTAAAATTCAGTTGCTTAGATAATCTAGACTTTCAAAAGGCCAGATGTAACCCTTAGGAATAGGGCTTCTTGCCTCAATGAGCGACCCACAGCCCCGTGCGGTGACCCTTTTAAGAATTCGCAGCTCTAGCCAGCGTTAATGACCGTAACGTTTGCAGAGTACCGGGCCTTAAAAAGACACGGCGACATAGATCTAAGCAGGCGAAGGTCAATTTTCGTGTTGGCAGGGGAAGTTTCTAGCCGACGCCGTGCTGCTCAGGTGTGCAGGTGTCAGCAGGCCAACATCGCATCAGCAATGAACATGAGATCTTGGCTTTCTTCTACGTTTGCTTCTTAAGGCCAAAAAAATCGCCCATTCCGTTTTTCTTCTGTTTCAGGGGCCAGTGTCTTTGCCTTGATGCGGAAGCAGATTTGAGGCGCCTTGGAAACAGAATTCCTAGTTGAGTACTGATTACCTGACGTGATTCTTCCGCCACAAGGGACGTCGGAGTCCGCTGCTCCCAGGAGTTCACAATTCAGCAGCTCATTGGATGGTGATCTCCTCGAAAGAATATAGTAGAGTTGAAGTGCGCCAGAGCAGCATCATTATCTTGCCAGATGTAGGCACGGAGTAGATTTTTCGGATACACAGCTGCTGCTGTCGCGTCCCTTTCGAGGCAAATTTTTCGCTTGTCCAAAGAGAAAAAAGCCGATACCAGCTTACTTGGGACGAGCCTTCCTTGTTCTACACTAATTACCCTGCTTCAAACATAGAGATGCTCTCTCAGTAGTTTACGGCATCCCCCTGAGTGTCTCTGCAGCAGCTGCCTACGTAACACTAGGGCGCATATGCATACGCGTTCCCACTCGAAAGCTTCAAGGTGCAAAAGCGTTTCTCAGAACGACATTTTTTTTGCATAGAGAAGACCAAAATGCAGGGAAATAGATTGTGGTCCCTCAGCACTTCAGAGAGGTCCATATCTCTTCTTTAGCCAGGAGTGTTCAAGTGAAGGATTAGTGGGCGTCAAAGTGCTCAGCCCCTTTTCCTGAGTTAAGCTTTGGCGGGCTGGATGCTGGTTGAAGCGCTGCAAGCAATTTCCTGAGACCAGTTTGAAAATGCAACACACCACCACAGAAGTCTGCGATAGGCCGCAGGCCTCCTGGTACTATTCACGCGGAGGTCCCAGGCCTACCCGGACTGCGTCTGCTCGTCACCACTTCCACGGAAGCAACTCCTTCTTCTCTCGGCTGCCCAATTGGAGCTTCAGATCTTTGACGCACCGCCGCAAAAGAAGCCCATCACTGCACGATCCAATATACGCCGATGCGCCGCACGCCTACGTTGTGGAGGAAACCTACCGAACACTGTCGGTGAGAGCGCAATTCCTTTTTGCAAAGTGCTCTTTATGATCTGCTTCGCCATAGCACCACTAGTTGATTCCGAACGCGCTGAATTTCTTGCAGCCAACTGAGCACGAGGATGTCACTCAAGCTTCCCAGTTTGTTGCTGACGAGGGTTCTCGTCCTCTCATTCAAGTAGAAGCTCTGCAGCACCAGCTTGCAGCCTTGCGCGAATCCAACAGGACTCTTTCTCGCGATATTACTGACCAAGGCAAGCTTCCGAGTGTCCTCAATTGGGGTGATCGAGTACTCACAATTAATGCAGGAAAGTTGAATCTAAAAACTTACTCTACCACATAATGCAGAACAGCTAGAATTAAAATACTACTATCTCAAGTCCCTGTCTTTTCCCGTTTGTCAAATTCCCTGCAGCGCAAGAACTTTCGACTGTGCGAAAACAGTACATGCAGCAGACTGCTGAAGTTGCCAAACTGTCTGAGCAATATGACGCCATTCGAGCATCGTCTGATTCAGCTGCAGTGGAGCTTGCAGCAGCACGGAAACAGCTTTCCATGGCCAAAGCCGAGGCTGGACTAGCAGCCAGCGATCGCATTGACCTCATGAAAGAAAACAGTCACCTACGGCAGGAATACACCCAGGCTATGGTATTTAAACTAGTCAGATAATTAAACACCGAGCTTTAGTGCTTATTTGAGAGCCACCACCGTCTTGCAGCAGGTGGAAGACAACATATCCCGTTTTTCCTGTGTCCTTACTGGCGACGGGCAATGGGGTGCATTGCGGCCACTCCGTTGTATCTGTCAAAGCTAATGTAGCGTCCACTCCCATGTTTTTGCAGAGATAATGTTGCACTTGAAATTTCTTACCTTTCAGTTGCCTCTGTCATGCTCTGCCTTCACATGCTGACACTCCTGTTTGTGTGTGGTACCTGTGCAACTCCTAATAATGTATAGGCTCATATTGCTGCTTTGCAACAAGATTTGGGAAAGCTACGCTCCGTGCAGAAAGATTTTGACCAAGCTACAGCCGCCTTGGAGCGCTCTCGGCAGATTCACGCAGTCGACAGAGAACAAATTATGCGTATGGAGGAAGAACTCAAAGCGTTCTCTGAAAATGAGAAGCAAATCATGCTAATTCAGGTGCTCCAAAATAAATTGAAGTGCAGCGAAAAACGCGACTTTGCTGACGTGGAGTGTTTGGGAGGGTTGGATGCAACTCTTTATCCTGGTGTCAGTGCGATGAAATGGGTGTCCACTTAGTTTTTGAGCTATGTCCTCAGCGGGAAGCTGAGGTTGCGCGGCGTCAAAGCTCAAAGCTTCTGAAGGAGCTACACGAGGCTCAGGAGGCCATTAAAGCGTTCCAAGAAGTCTCTGAGAGAAACTCCTGGGTCAGCATTCACGGAGATCGCAGCAGAACCAGGACAGCACTTGTCATTCGTAAAAAGTAGTGTTCATCGGCTGGATGGCGTGAGGCTCTTATGTATTGCATTTTCAATTTTTGTTTTAATGTTCTGAAGCTTGAGGAGGAGAGGAGGAGGCTTCTTCCTTTTGAAACAGAATGTGACCGGATGAGAGCAAGGCTAGTTCTTGAAGAAAATCGGATCAAAGAAATCACTGTGAGCCTGCGCCTTCGCAGCTCTTTTGTGCAGCAGTGAGACAACGCAAGTCGAAGTATGGTAGTAAACTTAGAGGTGGAACAGAGATCGCGCAGTAGGCGGTCCCTTACCTTTCACAACAAAGAGAAGAGGCCCAAACCCCTTTGAGCATTTTCACGTGAAACCGATTCTTGTCTCTGGTGACATCAGGAGAAGCATGCAGAAACAATAATGCAGTTGAATACAGTGATGGCGGAAGAGAAGTCTCTCAGGCACGAGATAGAGAAGCAGGCAAACGAAATTGTAGTGCTTGCAGCGGACCTCAGATCGGTAGGAAGTCGTACTGCTCAACCTCACAGTCTTGCCGCAACTTTCGTTCTATGCCTGTGTTCAACAATGCGGGTACCGTAGGAGCAAAGCTTCTGCAAGATCAAGCTAGCTTCGAACGAACTGCATCTCCCTGGCTATCTTGTCTCATTAGGCCAATCAGCGGGACTCCCAGAAAGCTGAGCAGCTAAGACTTGCGATTGAGGAGGCGCGGCGCTTTGAATATGAGGCGCAGCGACGACTGGAAGAGGTTGCGCGCCTAGAATCTGAAAACGTTAAGATAACAAAGGAGCTCGAAAGCCACTCGAAGAAGCATCTGGAGGACTTGACGGATTCGCTTGCCGAGAAACAGAAACTCAAAATGGAGTTGGATGCGGCGACAGACCACAGCCAACGGCTCTCAATAGAGCTTCAGCTGATGAAAGAAACTGAGTGGAGGCAGGCAGAGGCACTAAGGCGCGCGCGTGAGGAGAGCAGCGCACTGTCTAGCAGGGTGCAAGAACTATTGCGCCAAGCAGAGAGCATCAAGGCAAGCCTGAGGCAGCAAATGTGGAAGCAATTAGATTTGCCACCACTTTCTGAATAATCCAACAACAAAAAAGAGTTGCATACACAATATTGTGCACGATCCACATGCTCTGTAGGAGTCACATCAACTGCAAGCTGCCGAATTCGAAGCGACAGTTGCAGCGATGGAACAGCAATCAAAAAACCAGGAAACGTCCCTCCTTAGAACACAAAGCCTCAATGAGGAGGTACGACCGCCAAAGGGCTACTGGCGCTGCCTTTTACGGCACTAGGCACCGGATGCATAGCTTGTCAGGGCCTAAACTGTGCAGAGTTCCGGATATTTTTTGTCAAACTTACGTGCCTCTGCAAAATATATTTTTCCGTAAGACGTATGTGATTGTGTCGACCCGGGGTGTTCCCATTGTACGTGCAGCTAGAGGCTACTTTGGATGCGCTCCGAAAAGAGCTCAAGCACAAAGATTCGACTGAAAAAGAAATCCTGCACCGTGTGCGACTAGAGCTTCAGGAAACACAGCAGCAACACGAGGCAGCAGTGTCAAAGAAAAGGCAGCTGCGGACTCAGCTAATGGAGGCTACGAGGACACTACACCTGACTCGAGTCCGGAATGAAGAAGTATGTTTTAACACGGATATCACCGCTACTCAACACGCGTTGCGTGCCACCAGTAAAATATAGCCGGCTGCATAGGTACTTGGAGTACAGTCGCACCTCATGATTGCATCATTTGTGAGAAAAACGGCCAGTAAGCTGCGGCTGTGCTTTCTTGCGCAGCTGTGTTCTCGTCTCGAGGAAGCAAAAGTAGGTGCCCACTTGACGTTGGGCACGTTTCGTCGATCCTGGACTAAGAAGAGATTCAGCGGAGACTTGAAGAAGTGTTCATTTTTGTAGCAGTGGTGACTGTTTCTGCGTGCAGAAGCAATGTGCACTTACAGCTGCAGATGGGGCGGCGAAGGAAAAAGTATGTGAATCTTTACGGCCTTTCTTACGTGGGACAATAGTAAAATTCTGCTTGCAGCCAACGATGCAACAGCATATACACTGCAACAGGCATGGCACTGCTAGTCAGCAAACTTCATAGGCGCCGCAGCACCATTTTCGCCGTCACTAATCAGGCAGCTTGATGCCCCTATAATAATTGTGCTGCCTTTCAGGAATGGGCAGAAAAGTTTGCACAAATGGAAGCAAAAATGGAAGACGTGCAGAGACACTACGAAGTTGAGGTCGCAAAGAGGCAACGAGACACTCTGGAACTAAGCGGCCAGCAGCAGGAGCTAGCAAACTGCAAGAAGCTGCTGCAGGTTAGTAAATGGCCCTCCGAGTTTACGGAAGAGACTCAAGAAACTGGATGAATTTAACACCTAACGGCTAGGAGCGGGATTACACTGGCTGAAACACAGCTACTAGTTTTGTCGATTGCGTGTATCAGTCCTTGCAACTCACCCAGAGGCAGCTAGAAGACTCTTGCAGGAAAAAAGATGCCGAGATCGCGGCATGCAAGGCTGAGGCGCAAGTACGCGCACTCTCATACAGACAATACGTATCACTTCCCTTCTCTTGAAGCGTGCTTGAATGTACCTGCTTCAATGTACATGATGGCGGGGCCACCTTGTTTTCTGCTTTTTCAGCGAGAGTCTGCAGAGCGTGCTGAGGCAGAAGCAGCTTGGGCACGTACTGTAGAGGAAGAAGTGCAGCAAAGAGTCTCAGTCTTGGAAAAAGACTTCGCTTTGCGCATAGCCAAGTAGGCTGACACAGGACCCTTGCTTGGTTCACTACTCTCTAGTAACTGTTGTATACCCACAAATTAAAAGGCTCATATATTATCCGCCAGCGCAAACGGGGACAATGCTGCATTTATTTTCCTGGACTTCTGCAGGATCCGCAAAAAGGTCGCGGAAAGAGCAGAGTATAATCACCTTCTCGACGAATTGCTTGCTGCAGGTTTGTCAGCCCTGCTGACACTTGACAAAATGGACATGTTGCAGCCGACTTCTTGAAAAGGCTGTTAATCAGTCATCATGGAGAACTCCTTTTGCCTGTGTTTGATGCTTTTCGTTATCAGAGCGCTCCATAATGAGACGGTGGAGAGAAGGCATGGATTTGTGGAGAAAAGCAGTCGCAACGTCCCTTACCAGGCAGTAGGGGATGAACTGAAATCCAGAACAATAGTTTTATGGAACTGTTCCCCAATATGGTTGTGATACTGAGCCTGGCAAGGCAGACGCTTGTTTTAGTGCTGGCGATAGTGATTACAAGGCGTCACGACATTTTGAGAGGGCCCTTTGCATTTTCTGCTAGGCCTGGTATGCAACTACTACTAGAATTAATTTATCTTCTGAAGAAAACTTAAATAGACAGTTAAAACTATGCCCTTCGTACACTTGCGCATTCAGCCATAACATAACCTTAAAGCCCCAAGGTTGTAGCTGTCCTGAACCCTGAATATGTGCAAATAGCGCTCACTGCAACTCGTTGGTTTCCTGTCCTTCACTCCACACAACACGGAAGTTCCCCCTGCAATCGTTAAAGCAATGTTTGGTCTCTCCTGTCTCATTCAAAAACTAATTGGACAAAGGGGGCTGCGGGTATTCTGTTGAATTCTTAATAGGCATATTCGTTGCCGCCGATTGTTACCAGCTGCAGGCTTGTTAAAACATTCACAAAGCTTTGTCTTGGGCGGCATTGTTGTGGCTGGCTGACTTGCGTGCAGTGCGTGTTCCTGATGTAAGGCCCTGGCTCCATGCGCCTCTAGCTACTTTCCTTCATGCACCGATGAAATTAGCAAAGATCTAGACAAGGTTTTAGTGCTTTGCTAATCATACGTGCACATGGGGGAGCCTTTCAGAAGGAGAGCACTAAAATTATGCAACTGGCAGCAGCGACCTAACATGCACGTAGCCAGACCATCTGCTGCCCAATGCATACATGCATGCTTCAAGGCGACACAGTGACTAGAAGCATACAGGAATGCAACATTAGTTCAGAGCTGTGGAGCTCGAATGGTAGTTCCCACGGCTCATAGTTGAGCCTGGGTGCCATTTGTGAAGGTACACGGTTCCACGCCAACGCTTGTCATCTACCCAGCCATGAGTGCTAGTGTCTTTTGACGGATGGTTTAAAAGCCCGTAGCGCTTTCACATTGAAAACGTTTATAATTGGTATTCCTTACGGATGTTTCATGCTAGAGCAGGTGGTAGTGTTGTCCCGAAGCAACGGCACGAGAACAAGGAGACTGTCCTAAGTTAAGAAGAGCCATTGAATGCACCGTCCTGGCAGCGGCGCGTGAAAGGGAGAGCTTAGTAGGCATCATGAGAGGTGCCGTAGCCGAAGTTCCATAGGACGGCTACGCAAGCTAAATCTGAGGAAAAGGCTGGAGATTACAGAACGTAAAACATTAACGTAAAACATTAAGAACTAGTCTTTGGAGCACAATCTTCTCATTTTGTGTACTCAAGAGTTGGGTTATCCCTAGGAATTATCAAGACGGGAATTACTGCCGATGGCCCAATTGATTACACGGAGCATATTCATTATGTACTGTAAAATTATCCTAATTCCCTACAAATATGCTTCTCAATAACTATGCGTATGGTTTATACAGATTGATAGCTCCATCTTTTCAGTGTGCCGACAGCTATCATCTTTGAGTCCAAAGGGGTCACCTGGCCAGCACAGCCTTCTCAGTCGATGCAGATGACAGGCGACTGTCTCTGTTTCTCTCTTTCGCTAAAGCAGCCCCTTTCTAGGTTTTCACTTTGTCTCAGCACTCATTCTCTTCTTTTTTCCCTCATAAACGCGTTGGGGTTCGGACTAGAGTAGAGTGGATTTTGTGGCGACCATTTGGAGTGTGTGTGGCACGACGCTGGACTTGTCTTTCGCTTACTGAAGAGCTGCGTTGAGCTCAGCCCGGGCTGCAGTGACAAAATTTTGTTTCGAAGTTTTGTTTTAGGGCTGCATATAATACGGAGAAGTAGATAGCAGTCAATGGCCGAAGATGCACACCCCTGCCATGCAGCCTGAACAGGCGTCGACACCTAGGATATGTGTTATACTTTAATTGGGGTGAAAAAATTGGCGAAATTTTCCCTTCTCCATTCGTTGTAGGCTAAGCTGTTCCCCAGAGCAACGGCGTGGGCTCACATCAGTTCCTACAGTAGATGGTGCTGCCGCCGTCAGCGTGATAATCTACGACATCCAGGGTAGATCCACCGGGAGAACGAAGAGTTTGCGTTGGTCTATCATTTTTCTTATGAACTGCGCAAAAGCCACACTGCAAACGTAACATTTGATAAACAGCGGCTCCCTTGACTCCAGTATCCGACGCTGCAAGACTGCGTCTCCCGTCACCGGGAACCCAAGGCAGGAGCCTCTCAAGTCCATCACCCTATACTGGTTGTTGCCTCTCTTTTAAACGGTGGAAGGCCTTAAAGGTTAGAGTGTCCTGGCTACGCCTCAACAATGCTACCGAACAAACAGACGCCAGTCTCCACATTGCTCAGCTACTGGTGTAGTTAAAAAGCTAAAGATTTTGAGTATGATTTAGACTAAAATAGCAACTCTGTAGGAGACTCGGAATAGCAAGTTGCTTAAATATCCATCTACCGTTGTCTTGGCAGGGAATGCCTACCCATGAGGCGCATACAAACTGCGTCCGACACAAGTCTAGCACAAGTCGCACATACAGCAACGTGAGCGGAGCATGTCAAGCATATACGCTTTCCCGGCTGTTTCTTCACACCGCCACATAGCAGTAATTCAGCACTGCTTGTGTACAGTCACCAAAAAAAATCCCTTAACTTGTCTCTTTTGAGCACAAGGGAGACTTTAGCAGAATAAGCAACTCAAACTGACTCTCAGTATTCCAACTAACTGCAGGGAATGGCAAAAAGTCTCGCAGTCGGCTCCCATTCCGGAGGCCGCACTGGCAGTGTTGCCAGCCAACTAGAGGCTGAGCCTCCCAAAGCTCCTGCAAGCAACCCAGCAATCGCAGGAACAGATATGACCAAAGCGGAGCAACCCTTCCAGCAAACTTTGTTTGATCCGCCGGCAACACAGGGCCATCTGACAGCCCCTGGAAAGCCAGTTTCTTGCAGGCAGTCCTCATTGAGCTCTCACTGCCATCAAGGCAGCGTAGGTGACGCAGCCAAATGTGACCTTATACAAACCCTATCCATGCATTCTTGCTTTATATCGCCATCACATTGTGCTACTCCTCTTCACGAGCTGTGGCTTGCGAAGCATGTCAAGTGCGCCAGAGGGTCTGTGCGGTGATCATATCGAACGAGACAAGATTAGAACACTTGTGGCAGTGAGTATGCTTCTGCGTTTCAGGCAGACCAGTCCTTGAGAGAAAAATTTCGGACTCTCGAAGCAAAGCATATGCAACTTGTTCGGCTGGCTGCATGTAATTCTTTCTGGCTCAGTACCAGGTTTAGACTCTGCAGGTTTCGTGCAGCTCGCCTTCTTAAATTGCTGCTTCTGATGTTGCCGCTCGCAGAAGACTCTCTTTGCGGCACAGTAACTTGCGCCTGCGTGCAGCCTATCGCAGCCGCAACGAACAGCTTGCACGAGTCACAGAGGAAGCAACAGAAAAAATTAAAAAGGTGCGTCGGATGCCTTGCGTGACTAGCCCCTTTACGTCAACATTACGAATTGCTGCGATTGCAGTTACACGGAGCAACAATTAAGAACTATGTCGGTGTCGCAGCTGGAAGCCCTGGAGGCGACACGATTGGAGGTAGCGCGCGCAACGCAAGAAGAGATTACTGTGAGACGCAAAGAAAAGCAAGAGCTTCAGAGTCAACTGGAAGCAGCGCAGCAATTGCTGCACCAGCAGAATTCCGAACTTCAAGCACTAAAAGCCAAAATTTCTCAGAATGCTGGGCTTTCTACTTCTCTTGGCAAAGGTGCCTCAAGAGCTTGCATTTCCTCCTCAATGCGTATATATAAGCAGGATCCCGCATGGAGAAACGTAAATACTGCAGTTCCAGTCTCTTGTAACGTGCTGCTGCATTCTACACAACAGCCGACACAGACAGTGGCATGCTTTTGCTGCTACGATTCGCAGCTGCTAGGCGGCCAGTCTATGCTGACCAGATGCAGGAAGAAACGAGACCGCGGCCGAAAGATCCGGCGGCTGACTCAACTATAGCGGAGTGCGCGAGACTGCGCCTGACGTTGCGAGCAAAAGGTGCGGAGGGGAGCATCTAAGTTCTGAGTCGTTAGGGTTAAGATACACTAGTACACATTCGACAGAGCAGTCCGGCAAGGCTTTTCACTATTTTTGTGACGGTTTTATGGATAGCGAATCAGCGTAAACTGCTTGTGTGCAGACCGCCAGATCCGAACTTTACAAACGGAAGTTGGAGAGCTCAAGCAGCAACATGCGCACGCTCAGCAGCAAAGTGAAAAGCAGCAACAAGAGCTACTAAAGCTTACACAACGCCTTGAGGTCCTCCGCAAGTCAAAGGCGCATTTTGAGACAAAAGCTGCCCGGATGGCACACGTAAGCTCACCACGCCAAGGGCGGCCATGCGCAACCTTTCGTTGGTTTCAGTTTGAAAAGTAAACCCTGCGTCACAATGCCCTAAATCTTGTGGAGAATTGGCCCAAACCGTCGTACATGAAGAGGCTGAATCGTATTGATTCATGCGTAGATTTGCACATTACTTAAATAGAGAGTATGAAGCGGTGCACGAGCAGCACAAAATGTGGCGCTGTTTGCAACTTACAATTCCTGTTTCCTTTCTTTCACTGTGACACTGGCAGTGCCAAGGATAATGACGGGGTGTGAGCTGTGTTGGTAGGCACTGGATGAAGCGGGTGTTATCCTGAGAAGGGAGCGAGAAGAAAAGGCACTGCTGCTGCGGCTGGTTTATGCGCACCCACTTGACGGACCAGAAGTACCCGAAAAGCTTCAACAGCAGCTTCAGGGCGAAGAAGGGCCACCAGATAAAATTCTGAAGCATCTACACCAGGATGAAGACAAAACAAACTCGAATGAACCGGTAACAGCTTTTACTGACACTTGACGCCAAGCGAAATCTCTGCTGCTCGTGAAAAGATCAAACGTTTCCAACATACGGAGGAACGTTGCGTGACAAGCAAGTGCACAGCAACTACCGCCGATGGGTCTTCAAAATGCTACTGCGCTTAACAGGCATCGGACATGCAGTGCTCTACGCAAGCCGTTGAAGGAGCGAAGACTGAAAGCGATGAGCTCTGCTCGATAGACGAATGCAAGCCTGCTTCTCACTCTAGGCTGGCTGCTCGTTAGTACTGAAAACATCATGAGTCATCAGGGGCAGTCGTACTGTTCTTTTGCTTTGCGAGAGGCGCTAGCAGGCATGACACCGCTTCGGTGAGCCAGTGTGTGTCTTTTTGTATCACACTTCAGATCACTCTCAGGGGCAGTCGCCACCCGCTGTAGAGAGCGGCCATAGCAGCTTCGTAGGAACTGCCTCTCCTGCCAATGCTGCGAAGACGCTGGCCTCTCCTTCTAAGTGTAAGAGCTCAGAACTCAGCGCGCGGCAAGACCAAGTAATTCTCGGCGCACCCTTCCCTTCAGCGGAGAGCAACGGAGAACAGGCCGTGCAGCAGCGAACCTTGCACACTCCAGTTGGCAAGCCGAAACTCCTCTCCAATAATTCATGTTCCAAAACAGAGCTCTTCGAGTATTGCGGCAGCCTGCCTGCTCATGCCGCTGCAGCTTACCGGACGATGCTGCTGTCGGAACATCCTTCAGGTCCAAAGCAGTTCATAGAGACTGTAAAGGCTAGCTGCGCAGAAAGCGCAACTCGTGCCTCTCAGGAACATAAACACGAAGAGTCACAGCCCGATTTGCTGCCTCACCACTGGCAGGAGCGGGCAGCCCACAGTGGTTTCCCAGCGTCTCTGGAGACTTCAGGCCCAAGCATTCTTAGTACTTCACAGCCACCCTTGTGGAGTCAAGATGCATCTACAGAAACCCCGCGCAAAGTAGAGGGGCAACGAACACAGTCATCTTCAAATGAAAGATTGCTTTACAGTAACAGTCTTAGCTGGTCCCTGAGGCCTGCAGAATCCCGGTGTTGCCCTAGGAGATTTGCTGTCGGTCATCAATTGGAACCATGCAAGTCAGAATCAGCTGCTGGTATTCAAGACGCTGATACCTATCACGAACATCAGCCTAGATGCAAGAGAGAAGCTTTCCTGAATACTCTGCGGAATGCTACGCCTTGCAGTGTCCACTGTAGTTGTCCAACTCACCCTTTTACGCAGACGCAGGAGCAGTCAGGGCTTCACAATGACTGCAGCTGCGGAGCGTGTAAGCCTTCGAGGCGAACGGTTGCAGTGCTAGCGGCAAGCCATGGGAATAGCTGGGATGAAGGTCTCAAGTCCTCAACAGCGGCGAGCCACCGCGCCAGCCGCAGCATCGACATCAGCAATGAACTTCCAGAGAGGCATCGCAGCTCCTCTTGTGTCCCTGGCTACTGTACACTTTCACCTTGTTCTCGAGACCCCGCTAGGTGCCCTGGTAACCTCGAGATGCACGCAGACTGCAAGGACGGGAAGGCCCCGCAACCGAGCCACTCAGAACAAGAGGCACCCCACAGTGACTCAAGTCGCGACGTGTTTCGACAGAAAGAATACTCACCAGCTAACTTCCTCGTTCAACCAGAATCTGTCTATAGGGTTAGAACTGGGACAGCTCGCGACTCCTCCCAGTTACGTGATCCCTCTAATTCGACGCAATGCCATAGCAGGCCAGAGGAGAGTCCGACGTATCCTACGGAACGGCCTAAAGGTGCACCCGCTGAAGGGTGCGCTATCCACCAAATGCAGCTCTTACAAGAAGAGTGGACTACAACACCTCCTGTGTCGCTCACAGTGTGCGGTCGGCAACAAGGGTTGGACATCCACATGGGGCGTCACGGAGGGTCAGATTCGCAGCAAAATGCTGAATTTCTTTTGGAGTGTAGTGGTGCTCCCCAGCTCTCGAGCTGCAGTACCGGCTGCAAAGCATTTGCAGGTTTGACAGACAATAACGAAAATCCAACCATCAGCACAATACTCACCGGCAGCACTACCCTGCCTAGCGGGAAATCCCCATCGGTAGCTTACCAGCATTCTTGCAGCAGCACTTCGATCGCAGCAGCAGGTGACGCTGGCACGCCGAAGGCGTCGAGCCCTCCAAGCAACACGCCAAGCCCGGAGTCCGTTCAGTTTAGCGTCAGTGAAGATTCGCGCTGCTTTACTCCTAAAGATCCCGCGAGTAATTGGTGCATGGGCGAAGGAGCTTGCCCCCGCAAAGCAAACGCCTGCATACCAGACGTTCTCCACAGAGAGTTGAATTTAGACTCCGCAGATGCAGTCAGAGCGGGAACACCAGCGAAAAGCGAGGGCCCCATCGCTTCCACAGGCGACCCAACAGGTTTGGTTATGTTTGGAGTGCAGCCATCGCTCTCAGTGTTGAGCATTGCTGCACGGATCATTCAGAGGCACTGGAGTCAAGCCCGTTATCGCCTGAGGGAGAAACGCAAGGCTGCTGCTCTCAAGGAATTTGCAGTAGTCAGGCAAACCTTAGAGCAGCAAAATGACCACCGCCACTCCCCACCATTGTTGAGCCCCTGCGGCCGTACTGTGAAAGAAAGGTGTGAAGTTGCAACGAAAGGCTGCCTGCAACCGGGACTACCAGGGAGATCACGAAGTGCTGCATTGGTGGCTCAAGCCGCCACAGGAGCTTCGAGGTCTGCGTCCCTGGCACCAGTCACAGTTACTCATGGCAGTTCTATTGAGGCACCGCCAAAAGAGAGTCCTGCGCCTATTAAAAAAGTACAAAGCGCAAAAGCATGTATCTCGTCACATCTTTCTACCCTCATGAGCAGGCGCCAAAGTCACTCTGCTTCGGAGATTTTCGCAGCAAATAAATCTAGTAGTGCTGCCGCATTCGCCAAAAATGACGAAGCAGAGGAGACAGAGAAGCAGGACTGCCACCACAGTGCAAAAGAGGAATGCCCCAAGGCACGAAGCTCCTCATTGCATGGGAGCGTTTGCAGCTGTAGCGATGCAGAGTTTGCTGCTCTGCTCCAAGAGGCTGAGGTTCACGACAGATGCAAAAGCCCTGAGCATCCGGGATGTTCTTGGGACAAATACTTATCCCCGAAATTCAGCAATGCTCAGGAAAGCAATGCAGATATTGCAAAGCAGGACAGATATTCGGAAGCTTGTCAGATATTGGAGGGGCATGAAGACAAAGCGCACAGGCGGAGGTCATTGCCTCAAGTAATTGCCGGGAATTTCGTGTCCCCGCAGCCATCGCTAGAGGCACTTCTGTTGCCACATGAGGCACCCTCCGAGGTTTGCAATGAAGCTTCTATTGAAGCCCGGAGATATCTGCCTGCAGCACCGACGGGGTATGCCTACGTCCTGTCAGCAGAAGCCATGCTGGACTCCTCTTCCGCGTCGGAACTCGACATCTCAAAGAACCAGATACTGCACCATTGCCCACTACATTTAACAGCAAACCACAAACAGGTTCACCAGATCCAGCGGCAGCAGTGACAGATGCACTTGCCTCCAATTTCATGCAGAAGCTGCATGCTGAGCGGTGTTTTCAGGTCACCAAGTCAGAGTGAGGAACCACACTCTGGGGAAGCACAGAGACACATGATGGCTGGCAAGAGTGCTGCTGCTCCATTGGACCCAACCAGTAGCGTTCAAGAATTCAGCAGCAGTATTGTTGCATCGCAGTCTGCTAGAAACGTTCTTTCCAGGCACAAACAGCTCGGTAAGCTAGCTCGACTCAATTGGAATTGCATACGTTGTGGGGCGGGAACGACACAACTTCAAGCACCCAAAGCAAGCCTTAAGGGCCATAGTTGTTTCTCTGTGGCCCCCAGGCTATCACACGTCACAAAAAACCACATATGATTCATTTATGTTAGCTATGAGCGTTGAGGCTAGTGGAAGGCAGCAGGCAAGCAGCAGTAAAGGCAGCAAGCGGCAAGTCTCGTAACAAAGTAATAGAAGCAACTGGGTGCCCTTCAGTGGATTCAACTTGTTGTTTACTAGCCGTTTGACCGAGAAAGTAGCGTTGTCTGCCCCTGCTGTAGGCAAGCCCCCAATTCCCCCGAGGGATCTACTTGCTGCAGGAGAACAAGTAAAGCTCCAGCAGCGGCTCATGGAGCACGCAGAGGAGTTCCGAAGACAAGTTGTTCTACGCCTGCAGCAAAATCAGCACCAGCACACTGAATGCTGGCCTACTGTATAAATGACTACTACAGGTGCTGTGGCATGTAGACTGCAGCTCTGATATTACCCGCTGCAGCCTCTGCAGCGTACAAGTATGCGTGTAAATATATGCGTATGCATGCACGACTACGTGTATTTATAAATGGGCTCGCCCACAGCCTGTTTACTTGTCGCATTTGGGAGCCTTTTAAATGTTTTTCTATCTCTTTTTGCCACGAGCTACAAAACTTCGAAGGTCCCCCATACCAAAAGAGAGCAGTTGGAGTCCGGCTAGTTGTGTGACGGGGTGACCGAAAAAAGGCATGGGTGCAGAAAAAAACAGAGCCAGAAGAAGAGAGGCAGAGTTTAGACCATGTAAGCATTAGCTTTGGGGAGTTTTGTAGGGGGATTACTAAAGCGAAACTGGAGCTTTTTCCTCCTCAGACACTGGAAAAAATCGCACGCACACACACAGAGACAAAAGATACAGAACACAGCAAATAATGACACCTCAAACCTCAGCAACCTGAACAACCTTATAAAGCTAACGCAAGGGAGCTAGCAGGGACAAAAAGAAAAAGATCCGAGCAGCAACCAACGAATAATTAGAAGAGCACCAAACGTAATAGCTGCTTTCGAGGATGAGATCCTTTACTTACGCTTCACGTTTATTGCCAACGGAAAATCTGAAACTTCTCACGCTCGACAGCTGCTTAGCACATAGGACGTGCGCTCAGTCGTGCTTGTGCTAAAAGTGTCAACTTTGCACAGTTTATTCCCGTGAAGATGGGGAATTGCATGTACTTGAGCAATTGTAAGTATGGGTTCAAGAATCACGCTTATGCATGAACACCATGCTGTACATTCCTTGGCACGAAAAGCTATAGACGAGAACATTATCTGTGCCGGATGCTTTATGCAATGCTGTTTGCCAACGTTTAGAGGAACTATAGAATCCACTACAAAGGCTTCCCAAGAGTGCCAGCTGAAGCACATCATCCCCAAGAATCCACCTTCAGGCCTTAGTCATCCAGCCCAACCTCATTTGTTCGTTTCAAATCGCTTGTTGTGTTTATTCACAACACGGAAGACCCATAGTTCGTCAGATGCAAGGACTATATAATTCGGAGCTGTTATCAAATTTTTAAAGAAAGCTTTTGAACTAGTCCAGTCAAATCTTGTTCCGCGTAGCATTGCCGCTACCCACAGCCACCAGTTACCTGCCCCTTGCAACTTCGCAGCCTCGCAAAACTGACTAGCCCTAGGGCTCAAAGGTTTAAAATGACCTTACGAAGGCATGGAAAATATCTTCGCCTGTCGATTATTGTCTTCTTTGCTCCTGTCTGAACATAGAGCAGATTGTGTAGATACGCGTGGCGCCCTCCATCTCTACTGAGGCTGTCGCATGTTCTGCGTAGGAGGGCAGCAAGATCTCCTGCTTTGCGTTTCAATTTCAGGGGTGTGGCACACCAGGAGGAGCTTCTTTAGTGAAATGGATAACACTCTCGTTGTTTGTTTGCACACAATAGCGTTTGCCTTCTGCCACAAGCTAGACCTGTAGGCAATCAGAAGGAAGTTCACTTACGGTTCATGGTGTACACATAAGGTGGAAGTAAGTAATTAAATGTTAAGTGACCTCCTACGAATGATTTGGCTGGGTTGACTCTTCAAGTGCTTGGCATCCGCCACACCGAATGGCAACAGCTAGCCCACGGACGTCGTGACTTCGGAAGCCCCACAGTTCGTTGCATAAGACTGAGAAGGTCTATACACACAAAGAGATTATGCTTTGTCCGTAACTAGCATCCAAGGAGGGCTGCACCGGCTACCTGCTCACTGCCGGCCCCCGCCCTCCTCCCTCCTGTGTCGTCCAGGGGGAGTCAATTGAAGGTTTGCAGTACTTTAGGGATTTGCTTGATTTATTGTATGCTGGTCTTTGTGTTTAATCCTGTTCATACGCCTGTGTAGGCAGCGCCGTCTTCACGCAGCCCCTTGCATCGACGAACTGCCGCGGGACACCATCGGCCCGGCCCGGCTCAGCACTCACTCCAACAGGCAGAGACTGGAGGGCTACCTCTGTCGTCCCCGTTTGTTAGCACACATTTAAAACTAATTTTTGGGATCCATAATTCATTTTAGTCATGGCAGAAGGGTTACTTTCTCCCTCCCCCTTACAGTGGACAACAGCCTGTCGACTTGCGTGACCCACACTGTGGTTCCCAGGGTCTGTTCGTAGCGAGGCTGCCTCCTCGTCATTGAATTGAAGTACTTCAGTTCCATTTGAATATATTTAACAACTCTTACCAGGTGAGGTCCTTTACTGCTGGTGCCATGACGGGCACGGGGGGCCGCGCTTGGCAGGCCACAGCCACGCCGAGCCGCCCCGCGCACCCTTTAAATCCAAACTGCACACAAAGCCCAGCAGACCACCTGAAACCTCATATTCAATCTACTCCTCACGCTGAGGGACCTACTCAAGGCGCTGCTGCCCCCATTCCGTGGAATCCCGCATGCCGCAGCCATCCTCCGCGTCGTGAACTGTCCTCTGCGGGGGTTGGGTCTCTCGAGCTAAGTACAAACTCGCCACTGCCTCCTTCCAAGCCTCGTTCCATCCTCCGTGGACCACGACGGCCCTCAGATGGGCCCTGTCAAGGCCATCGTTGGCCCTCCGACTCGGCGGAGATACAGAGAAAACCGACATCCTCTTACGAGGCGCCCCGAGATCGGCGATTGTCAGTATCACATGAGGGAACCGACTACAGGGCCTGGTTGGATGGGCCTAGCTGGTCTGGGGGAGACGCGCGACTAGGGTTCCGGGATTCCGCCGGTAACCCGCCGGATGATGGCCCCTGGGACACTGAAACCGGCTCCGACTCCTACACAGGCACTGATAGCTCCAGCACGGAATCTGACAACGAAGCCACAGGAAGCATGCAGTTGGCAATGGCCCATGAGGCGGCCCGCTGGTTTCCCCACACAAACATTTACGCGAAAATGAAGGCCAGCGCCGAGTCTGCAGTCGACAAAGAACAAAAGTACAAGGACGCAGGTGCGCGCACAGACAAACTTTCACATAACACTATCGGAGCTTGTCATTTTCTAAACGTATTCATGAATGCATATAAGCTGTAGATCCCTCAGGTGCTTCCGACGCGTCATCCTGCATGATGCACGCTGCGGTGCCGCAGTAGCCTTCACTGCATGTAGCGCTCGGATGCTACTGCTTTTATCTGTCCTTTATTTTTTTTAATTTAATTTTGCTTTTCCTCTTTGCGTTGCTTATGGATGGGCGCTGATAGGGAGTGTGCATGTGAGCGGGTGCAGTAACTGGTCGCGTTCGGATTGGTGGTTCAATTTTCACAATCTTTCTCTTTATTTGTGTCACGCAAAGACAGAGCAGTCTTGAAGACATCCCGTTGGCAGCCTTTGAAATGGGTGGTCTTCGTTTTATCGCGTGGGCATTCCTCCTGACATGCTTCTGTTCCCTACCCATTATGATCGCCGACATTGCACTTGGTAGGTCCAGTGACTCCGCGAATCCTTCCTACTCACCCAGTGCAGATTAGCACTCTCTTCTTTTAGGGAGGAGCTCAACTCGCCATGAAGTACCATGTCGTACAGCGACAAGTGCTTAGTTGGTGCTGCTTTGTTTGAATCGCCACCTCTATCCTGCTGTTCTTGATTATTAATTGTCCTTAAGCTGCTGTTGCTGTCGGTGCTCACTCAGGTCAGTCAACGCAAGGTTCGGTGCTAAGTGCTTTGAATAGCCTGCACAAGCGTCTTCGGGGTTTGGGTTTGGCGATGGCTGCGAGCTGCACTGTGGCAGCAGTGCTGCAGACATACGTAACTTGTCTTGTCTTCCATTTTCTTACCACCTCCATAAGCACTCTGTCAAGTTGGATGAGCAATGATACCTTCCGAAACATATGCGCAAATCTGTCGGCTGCAGAGTAAGTTATCAACTGATTTTAAATGTATGAGTTTCGTTTGTTGGACTCAGTCTCAAGATAACGAATAATAACTCACGGAGAATAGCGAGCGAGACGCAGAATCAGTCTAGAAAAAATGAATTCTTGTTCTTTTATTTTTGTGCGTTCAGATGCGCTGCTGACCCCCGATGCGCCGTGGACTCAACAGGTGGCTGTTTGGCTGCACTAGAAGTTTACATTAACGCGTCTTGGTTACACCTACTGACCTCAACAGACACGACGACAAGGGTTTATAAAGTGGCATGCTGCCTCGCCATATGGGTACTTGTCACATACGCCCTAACTCAGGTTAGTACCGGATTTTTCCCTTTCTGCGTTCTTTTGGTTTTCGGCAGATGCATTTATGCTGCCAAGCATTCCTAAAATCCAAATATGGATTGGCTTTGTGATGTTCCCCACAAGCACAAAATGCGCAAAATTTGAAGCTCACCTCGAGTGTTCACAAAACACCAATAGCATGTTCCGCATGCACGAGTAAGCGGTGCATCAAGCACATTCATGAAGCCTGCAGATTACTATGTAGTGTTTGCTACAGCATATTTTACATTACTTGTCTGTGCCTTCATTTGTTCAAACGCGCACATAAATTTATATGCACATACATAAGCTGACTCAGTTCTACGCTTGCCCGGCTGTCTGTGTGGAGGCCATGCAAAAGGGCTTTTCCCATGTATTTCATTGCTGTATTGCTGTGCTTTCTGCAATTTCAGGCGCCTCGTGTGTTGGCTGCGGTCGGCGCTTGCGTCTTCCCATGTACCTTTATTCTGCTGCCTGCGTTGGCGCTGATGGAGATGACTTCGGCAGAGCAGAAAAAACACTTGACAGACATATTTAAAGTGCTTAGCCATGAGATGCCGCTTCAGGAAGAATATTTCTGTCTGCTGATGCTGCCGTTACTCCTCTATATGCCTGGCGATGGCGCAGCCCTGACGGTGGCCTCTTTCGACAAACCCTCACACAACCCTGTTCTTATCGGCTTCGTCTGTCTCACCTCAAAGTGGCTTGTCGCATACATGCTCTTCTACCTTTTATTCTACGCAGAGGGACTCTCCTCAGACCCACAGTGTGAGATGCCAGACTGGCGCAGTCCGCACGTTGCCGCAGCGTCAGCCGCACAGCTTCTTCAGGGGAGTTCTCCAGAAGTGGTCCTTTAAGGGTTATGAGGTTAATAGAGCCTCGAGCTGTAAAATTCAGATTCTGCGCTAAACTGAGGGCTTCCCGCCTCAAGGGAGATATCAGCTGGTTAGAGGATACACTGCTGATTATTTTTTTATGGTGTTCTTGTATACTGAAAGTGGCAACTGAAACTAGTTTGTGTTTTCGCTTGTAGATATTAGGTATGCAGCTTACATGCTGGGTAGGCCATGGTGGTCCCTCTACGATGCGTTTCTGGTTGTGCGTTGGATGGTAGTCGTGTATGTTTATTACATGTCTGCTATGCTTTGATGAGGATTTGAGCAGTGCGTGTGTATGATTACTGGGTTTGTGGTGAGTGTTTCCGCAGCATTCAATGGTATGTTTCTCCCAAGCATGTTTCGGTGGATGACAGCTGGGGGACCTGGAAGCACGGCTTTTCCTGTAATGTGGTATGTGGTGACCCGCATGTGGCCTGAAGCGTGGTTTCTGGGACTCATATCTTTTGTGGCGATATTTGCGCAGCGGCTTTCCAGCTGCTGGTGTCTCATGATGGTACAGTGGTCCGTCCTGCAGGACATGAGGTGGCTAACAGTCCCGCCCAAGGTGCACGAGTGTCTACCGGATCCGCGAGGCTTACTTCGTTCTCTACCCCGAACCGCTGAGTCCAGGGACAGAGACATGAGTGTCCCCAGGAGGGATGCAGATTCTTATCCTACGAATGCTGCTCTAGGGCCTCCGCGAAGCGATGCAGTGCCCCAGGAAAATACCTCAGGGCTCTCCCAGAAACCTGGAAGTATCCAGAAAAAGCCACTAGAGGGTTGCCACGTGAGGCAGCGCCGGTCCTCTTCGAAAGATGAAAAAAATTCTGGCAGTGCCAATGGCAGGGGCGCAGGAAGCCGATTGGTGTGGTCCCTCAACCGCCTGTTGCGTAGGAGTGCAGGGGATACCTATGAAGATGTGGATCCTCAAGATATGTTTGATGCGAAGCAGGAGGCTATGACCAATGCGCCTCTGTCCTGGTGGGGTGGGCCGGACGCTGAAGACCCCGAAAAGCATCGGCGGGGAGAGGCAGGAAAAAAGGGCTACAGGCTGAAAAAGTTTCTGCTGGCGTGCATTGTCTACGGTCCCCCTGCTACTGTGTCAGCCCTTCTGGTTTGCTGCAGCCTGCCTGCTGACACGGCGGAGAACCCGCGGTTTACAGCTCCACTGCATTTCCACATGATGCGACACACAGATATGTTCTTACGGCTTCTCTTGGGGAGTGCTACGTGCATTCATTTGGCATGGTTGTTCGGTTTCAGGGAACAGGCGCAGCGGGTCGGGATCCTACCGCTCTTAGTACTGGGTTTGAGCTCTGTATCTATGATGTTGGTACCACTGGTGCGCGTTCTCTTTTCCGTTGACCTGTCGGTGTCCCTTGTCATGCTGCTGTGGCTACCTTGGGCCTTCATTGGACTTACCATCGTAATTATATCCGTTCAGACGGCCCACAACCTGCGAGACATCCTGGAGCAGCAGAGGGGACCCCCTGCAAAACGCAATAGACGCCCACTAGGATCGCGTGTACCCCGCAAGCGCCTCCACCGCTCTGGAGCCCGTAGCCTATCCCTCCGCGCGCGGACAATGCCTTTCCTAGCACGTGATGGCGGCTCTTCATGTAACTCTCGCGAGGATCAGCTTTTCGTTCACTCCAAGAGTTGGTCTCTGGAACGTCATGGCTCTCTTCTCTGTATGCGAGATGAATCAGTACCTCCAAAAGCTGCTCATTCGCGCCTTCTGCAGCCCCAGAGGTACGCCTCAAAACATGGCCACTCTCGGCAGCAAATCCGAAGGGCCGCCTGGGTTCAGGCGCGGGTTCGAGAGATGTTTACCGTGATTAGCTTATTTGTGCGCTTGCTGCGAAGCAACCTCTACTGGGCTTTCATCGGGAATGTAGAAATTTTGCGAGCCGACCTGAACATGGCGCTATCTGGGAATCCGTGCCGGCCTGTGCCCATGCTTTGGGGTTGGCTTTTCAAGTTTGTTGCAACTCCCTGGTTGCTCGTGGAGCTCGTAGAACACTGCGTTGGGACCTTCCCCAAGGCTTTACAACAGGCAGAAGGCTTCAGCGTAGCTACGGCTTATATTCTCTTCGGTTGGACCATTGTAATTGTCTCCATCATTGTCTTCGGTAAGCACAAGAGACACTACACCACGAGTCCACAGCCTTCGTAATCCCTGGACGCTAAATTAGACTCTTGACAAAGGATACTCGTGAAGCTGGCAGGAGGCAGAACGAGGTTTACTGAGCTCAAACAATGATAGCAAAGGCAGTTCCTTACACAACGATAACATATAACGAGTCGAAAAGCGCCCTTTAGAGGACTCACTCATATGCTTGCCCTTTTAGAAGCTGTTTAGTTCATATAGTCGAAGCTTTGGATCCTGTACGTCGATAATCAGTATTGCTGTTCGTGTTTCAAAACTCATGCAAAACGTAAGTGCTCGTGGCGCCTCCCGGCGTGCGGACGCCGCTTCCGGCTACATGAACTCAACAGTGCACCGCAATGCTTACGCAATTTGTGCAAACGCAGGCGCTCTATTCCCTGATGCTTTGGAACCTCTCCTGCCTTCTCGTACGCTAGAGTTCCCACGGTGTTGGGTTCCTCGGATCTCGTGGCAGTGGCGTTTGCCGCTGCTGGAAGATATAAACCCCAGATTGTTTGGCGGCAGTCGACGTGGAGGGGCAAGACAAAAAGGGACGAATCAGCGAGGGGCTGGCAAACGTTAACTGCAATTTGAGTCCTTATGAGGGCAAAGCAGAGCAACAGAATGTGGGGGATATGCAGAAGCCTGTAGAGGAAGGATGGGTTCTAACTATGTTGGGTGCCAAGTATGTGGCATTTGTGCCAAGCCACGATTTCCGCTTCACACAAAAAGCCCATAACAACGTGAAATACTAGACCTGCATCTGCAATACGACAGCAGAAAGGCTAGTCCACGAAAATAACGCAAAAAAAGGAATGGCAAAGGGCGGCTGAGGACCGGCAGGCTTTTTGAAAATGTGGTATAGAGAAGTCAGCTGTAGGAGGAGGCACGGAAGAAGACACACGAAAGGGGAAAAAAGGGAGAAACAACGAGAGCTTGGAAAAAAGAAAGGAAAATTGAGGAAAATGAAGCAAACACGTAGGCAGGGCTCCAAGTCCTTGCGGGACTTCCTTGAATATTTTGAAGTCCCTTGGCGTTTTACGCGTTTTTGCCGTCACTGAGGTCTGACGCTACTGATGACTTGATGGTTGTGGTGATGATGATGACGTGATGGTGATCATCATTGAGGACGACGAGGAAGAAAAAGGTCTGATTGAGTGAGGTAGTGAAGACGATGTTACGATCAATTTGTCTTTTGCGAGCAGTAAACACCTCATGGCCTCTGCCGAAGGCGACTGTCCTGCCCGTCTTGCAAGAATTGACGCCCTGCACAGCGGCAGAAAGACGCAACCGAACTGTTTTCCTCTGTCAGTATGTCCTAGACCACTTTTGCATGCATTTTTTTCTTCAGCCCCTAATTGACAGCAGCATATGCTTGGAACGCTGCAAGCATAAGGTCATTCACAGGCGGCGAGCGAGCTCAAAAGACGTGGCAGCAGCGGCGAAGGCAGGCAGCCCGTAGGGCTTCAATGGCTGCTTTGAGCATACCGTGACACCGAACAGTGCGGATGAGAGGCACACATGGAGTGAGGCTCATTTTTGCTTGCAGCTGATGCTCATTTTGCCCATTGTATCTCAAAACGTATACAAGGTGGACAGAGTGTAGGGCAGCTAACTAGCTTTTACAGATTTGTCATGTGGACTTGACGGCGCCTGCAGCAGCTGCAGCAGTAGCAAGAGCAGCAGCAGCAACAGATGCTCGTGCAACAAGAACAGCAACAGCAGCAGTAACAGAAGCTGCTGCAGGAGAACAAACACTAGCAGCAGCAGCACCCGCAGCAGCCTCAACCGCAGCAGCAGGACGCCGGGAGCAGCCGCGTTACCATTCATTGTTGGTGGCACTAGGATCCAAGGGAGTCCTGGCGATCCGTTGATGGATATATTTGCTCGGGCCGATTTCGCATGTCTGTATTTATTTTTATTCTTTAGAATACCAAAATGTATGTGTTTGAAATTATTTAAACCGCTGCTTCTAAAACGCCAACGATATTCAGTGCGGCCTCCAACCTTGTCCTGCGGCCCGCAAGCGCCGTTGTACTGGTCAGGGTCACTTCGTGGTGAGGCCTCACTCTGGCTTGTGTGACACGTCTTGTGCATAAATTGAATGAAGTAAATGACTATCATCCAATATCTCCCATATCTATAGACTAAATTTTGTAGGTACACAGCGGGGGTTCGACGATTTTTTGGCACAAGGAAGTCCCGTTTTGTTGCATATTAAAAATCGTCGAATAGTTGGTGGTGGTTCTGTCGTGGCTCTATATGTGTTTGTTTGCGTGTATGTCACATGTATAATGTGTACATAAGTATGTGCACAAACACATACGGCTCTCACTCCTGCAACTGCGGCAGCGTATGAACTTGGTAATTTATCTTTGCTTCCTTTTATATCACCAGTGGGGACCTCATGAGGAGAATTGCCCATGCTTGTTCTGTCATCATAGCTGTCAGGAAGAGCCCGTGCCCCGCTGCAGGGTTAAGTAGATTCCCAAGGTGGACAATGCCTCCTGGCCCCCAATCCCCTCAAGGGCATTAGAAATGTGTAGCCACCTTATAAAAGTTAGCAAAGACATTCTTATAAACGCGCAAACTGTGATATATTGTGCGCCCTTAAAACAGACAGCAGCACATGAGCCTCAGTTCCAGACCCTTAAGTGACACATCTGCCCCGCAAAACTACCGCTTAATATCTGTGCAGACTCATGTCTATTCCATAGGCAGTCCAAGTAGACTGAAGAATTCAACAAGGCCTTAAGCAGGCTGCTGGTGGAGCTCATCAGGGCTTCACTTCTGCGTTCACTTGTTTTACGAGCATGTGCAATTCTTGATCTGCGAACGGGCAGAAGCCTTCTATAGTGTACGTATCCTGCGAAGTACAGAAAGGACTGCCGTTGCTCTGCGTTTATACAAATGGCTTTTTAAGAACTCTAGTTACCTCAAACGAAAAACTTTCTTTACTCCTGCTAAGCACACGGTTCTATGCAGCGCAGTTTTGCAGCAGCAGATGGTGAGGGCAACGGAGAAAAAAACCTTTTCGAAAGCTAGTATCAAAATGTAGGCGTAAACAGCAGGCACACATACAAGCATGATCTCTGAGTACGTCAATATCATCAGCCATAATGGCAGGACAGATATCATGACAAAGCCCACTTATGACGAGTAAACAGACGTGAGCGGAAGCATCCATTAAAATTTGAATATCGCGCGCTTGCCTAGCAAAGCTGCAAAACATGGGAAACTAGGAGCGAAAATGATTAGTGCGTTTCGGTACTGCGCAATCACACAATGAGTATTATCTGCTCTTGCCTGTCCTTTCATATGGCTTTGAACGAAAACGCCCACTAGGTCCCTTAGCCTGCTGCACGTAATTCGTGAGAACGGGCTTCTACCCAAATGTTGGACCTTAGAATCCCCTTTGCACTAGCTCCTTCGGGATGAAGAAAAAGTAGCATCAGCAGCATCAGCTAAATTCGAAGGAAGGACGTAACACTTCACCAGACACCAGCGTGTCCGCTTGGTTCAATCACCATGAAACACCAAACGGAATATGACTGAGAGATCTTTCCAGCAGAAACGGCACAACGGCAGCAGCAATAGGCTCAGCAGTTTTGAGGAGTACCTGCGTTTGCTGCCAAAACTACTTCTGAACTCGTCACCTTCAATGTGCACGTATAAAGTGCTCAGTTGCTCAGTATTACTGAGCACTTAGTGGCACGCCGCTGCATGTTGGCCAGAAGCCTAGCATTCTTCTTAAAGCTTCTGCTAGCGTGTCACACGCCCTATCTATCAGCGGTAGCAGAAGCATCAGCAAGCAGAGAAAACTACGTACAACAGCATGGTTCTTGGTTTCCCAACGCATGAGGCTGCTGGAGTTCATCGATGCACGCTGATGCCTCTGAGTCTCTGGGAAGGCAATCTGTAGACAAGCAGTTAGAGTCCCGGACAAAGGTGCGAAACTTGGGAAGCATAGGGTGAGTCAAAGTAATGAAAGGTGACATACCTTCCTAGGAGACGAAGTGCAGCGTGTGCCAGCAATGCTAGAGGCTCTGCGGTTTGAGCTCAGCAGCCGTAGGGCAGAAAACGAGCAATACCAGCACCAGAACCTCGTCAGGATGCACAGAATGGCCAAGCCGCTATACTGTCTGGGCTTCCTTAGCATTCTTCTGTTTCGTAGAAGGAGAACAAACATCAGAGAAGAGCCTGGTTACTCTTCTTTTTGCTTGCTGCTGCAGGCTGCAATGAGAAGCATCCCCACTGCTGCGTGCACCACCGTGCGCAGAGCGCGGGCTGCCTAGACAGGCAAGTACTGGGAAAATCCTCCGAGCAGCAAATTGGATAGCACACTGCCCGGAAGTGGGGAAACAAGACAAGAGGCAGCAATGGAACCCCTCAGGCTCCAACAAGGTCATGCAGATTATAACCAGCGCTGCAGGCTTCGCCTCTGCCATTTCCGCGGAACACGCTACGTTGCAACAAATCTCCAAGGTATTCACGTTCTGTGTGCGGGCAAAAAGCAGCACGGAATCCTAAGTAATCTTTATGCAGCAGCTCTAGCAGTGCATTGTCAGCAAGAAGCTGCTTGGCGTGCGAATTTATCGATGTGCACAAATTGCATAGGTCAGTATTATGCGAAGCAGAACACAGTGCTACAGCAATATAAGCAGCTTTAGAAGGAAATTTAGCTGAAACTGCGGCGCTCAGTGACCTCGGTACTTAGTGAGATAACAAATGCTGGGCAGCATCTCCAGCAACAGCAAATGATTTGCTGCGGGTGCAGCAACTGCCGCCGGGCTGCAGCTGCAACGCACGCGGAAGCGTTACACCATCTGTATTCCCAGACCTGTGAAAGCTTAGCAATAGCAGGGCAGCCATTCACTTGCCAATTTGCTTTGCATTACCAGTGGAATGCCTCCGCAACTCTGGTTTCAGCAGCCATTATTGTGTGGATTATGAGCTGGAGAAAGCCAACGGGCGCGACTGTTCTCTGACGAACATTTGTGAAAGGCTGAAGGATCCCAGCGTGCAAAAATCCTAAAGTAGGGAGCTTGCTTGTGGTTCGTCAGGCAGACGCTGGCGGGCAGATGCTTTGTTTCGTCAGCTGGGTGTGTGGGTTTACGGGGAGCAGCCCCAGCACCAAACAAAAGCTGCCTCTGTTAGGAAAGGCAGGAAGGACGAAGCGCGCTAACCACAAAAAGTTGAGGAAGCGTTCAGAAGGCCTGCAAAGCCAAGTCTGCGTGGTGCTTCCAAGACAAGGGGACTATCAAACAAAGCAATCAGGATCATTCCAGGCAAAAAAAATGCGTTTCTCACTCCTCATAAGGAACTACTGAAGTAGAAGATTCTATACTGCAAAAAAATTCCCGCGGATTGAAGCCAGGTCCCAATTTGGGCTACGGCTATCATTACTCCCGTACACTTGTGAATGAGGCCCTACGGGGACGCAACCGCATGTGAGGAGGGCATTCCCAAGAGGCCAAATAACTTCTCACTTGTATGCCGTGTGCCAGGTAAGGTGCAGGGGCGTTTTGTATGTATATATGTGTATGTATATGTTCTGCCCTGCAAGCGACGTGACCCCATGGTTTCAGTTACATTCCTGAGCAATACCATGCGGCAGTTGGAGCACATGTTCGACTGACTGCCTTTTTGCCGACTTGGGTGTTCCTTCTACAGACTGTGCACTCTTCGGTTCTTTGAGTTGTTTAACGCCAACCGAAAGCTAAAGACATTTTGTGAAGCGGTCGAGGCCAAAGGCATGCATGGTTTTTTATATGTTTTGCTGCTAGGAAACGCTAAAGAAGCGTTCAGCGATGCTTTGCGTTTGTATATTCGTTATAAATAGAAAGAGCTCTCCATTCATTTCATGTTAAGATCGAAAACCAAAGTATACTGCAACCTGAACGAATATAAAATAATCGCTTAGCTTGTAGCACCGAAAGATTTGGCAAGAGCTCAAAGTACAGTTGGCAAACACATATCGAGATTGACCAGTATACTCTCCAGAAGCATAACCTAGTGGAGTTACAGGACCAGTGTTGAAGCAACAGGTGAGTGAGTGCGCTCTTACTATGTTGTCCTCTGCTTGTGCTGTGATCATTGAGTGATTTGCAGTCGCGCACAGTGCATATTCATCTCCACATAGCGCAGAATATTGGAGACGAGCTGGCAGTGCACACGCTTTTGTTCTGGCAAGGAGCAAACAGAGTTATAGTATGGCGATTGATAATAATAAAGTTTGCTCGAGGGGCAGCGATTCAAGCAGACTGCTAAGCAGTGCACTGTTGCTTGCTTCATTAGACTTTTCACGCACGTTTAATGTGGTCCCACTGCTGCCGTTCGCACCGTGAACCTTAGATAATGGTATGGTTTGTTGTTTGTACCGTCTGAGAGCTTTTGCCGTTAAAATCATGTCTTCAAGAGGAAGCTGCTGCCTGCAGTTTTATGTGTAGCCATCCGCTATCAAGCACCATTCTTGCTCTAGTGTCATTCAGTTAGGAGCATGCGACATGTTCACTACTTATTCGCTATTTACCTGAATTAAACATAATAGAGTCCATAGTATATGCGAGTACTGAGATACAATTCTGTATGCACCACTAAAGTTAATAAGGCGGGCTGGCTGTTTACGGTCTTCCGTAGACGACTATCATCGACAACTGACAGAGACCTCGGTTGTGCAACATCTGCATGGACCCAAAGTATGTTGATCCACAGCTGGAAAAAGTTGAATCCACAGAAAACACTGACAAGCGCTCGTGAAGGTAGCTATAGGCAAGTCATCCTTCAAGCATTCGCGCATAACGGAAAAACTGTTCAGCCCGTTAAGTAGGTGACAATCTTCGAAAGCTCTATTGATATTAGCTACATGGCTGACAGCATTAGCGATTTAGTCCAAGTAAAACGAATTATCCGCAATATTAGCCTAACCTAAATAAAACGATTTGTGGCCCATTGTGATGCACAAAATCGCAGCGTGGATTGAGCAGAGGAGTTCACGAGTGGACACTTATGGGCACTACCAACACTTCTGTTTTGCTTCTTTATTCCCACAAGTTTGTCATTAAACTCAAAACTCATCACGTTGCCTCTGGCAATTTAGTTATTGAACAGACCTGTCTCTAAAAAGCAGAAAAGCCAACTGGGCCACCCGTATCAAGCTATTGCTTTAAGAGTCAAAGGCTCGACGCACCACAGTCATTAATTCTAGGAATAGTCGGGATGGGAACAGAACAGTGCAGTATTTGCCTACCTGTGTGGCCCCGCAGCTACCGGAGATTTTCTGTACCAAAGCACGCATGAAAGATCCCACATGGCAGCAGTTTGCCGTTGGATGCTTGATCCAAAACGGCAGTTTAACCACTCTATACTCAAAATACATTAACTGCACAGCGTCCACGTTCTACATGCTTGAAGAACGTGGTATTACCGAGGGACGACACAAAAATTCATTGTTAACGTTAATAATGTCCGGGACATACGGTCTTGCCGGTAATATGGCGTTTTGTTTACGCAACAGCATTATTTCAGATTAGCTCCATACTTCCGCAACCTGCGTGAAATGTTCCATGGAATACCGGATAAGCTGGTGCTGATAACGTGGAAGAAAAGAAATACGCTTCCTGTTGCGCGCGTGCTGACATAGTGAAACGCATGAAAACGCTGACATACACGAACTGCTATCAAAAGAAGCTGAGCGAGCGGTGCCGGCTGGAGGGACCTCTACTTACGGACAAATGATTTCCTACGCATTATTGTGGCAGTTCCTCTGCGGCATTTTTTAATCTTCATCTGTCGTGCGAAAATCATGTTCTCGTGCGTTTGCGGGCAAATGCCAAGGATTGGGGCCTCAACGTCTGCCTGGCTAAGTGGACAGGCAAATAAACAGCAATGCCAACAAAAGCAGGCACTACGAAACAAAGCTTTGCAGTGGGCATAAAAATGCCTAAGCGACATGCTTTATGCCGTTTTGCATTTTCTTAGCCTTTGTTCGTTACTTAGTGAGCGCCCTCAATACCACGTAATTCAGTCAAGTCTGCGCGATTGCCAGATGATGGAATGAAAATGATATGTTCATCTGCTAGCTTCAAAAATCGGAGCGGCCTTGCTTTGAATCAATGAATAGGAGTCAAATGGTACAATTCCACGGGCCTGAGTAAAGACAGATGACATGTTTGATGTAGTACATATATGTTCCTCATATCTCTTTTCGTAGTATTCTTGCTCTCATAGTTGCTTGCGCCCCGTCGTCTAAGAAGCCGTTGAAGAAGTTGCTGGCAGTCTGAAGAAAGATGCGTCACAAGACTTTTCTAATTGTTGATTCTGGGGCTTTGTCACGTTGACCGTAGTGCAGCATTTTGCGGAGTAGGGGCCTGTGCTCCGAGAGACTCCTGCGCCTTCTGTTCGTGCGAATCTGTCTCCGGCCTTGTAAATCCTGCAGAAGCGGAGGACGCATCTCATGGGACCTATGGTGACAGCATGATTCCTTCTCTAGTTTACGCCCGTAGGAAAAGCGAAGGGTGCAACGCATTCATCGTATGGTAACAGCATGATTCCATCGCTAGTTTATGCCCCTGTGTTTTTGCCATGGAGCCGGTATTACTTGAATTATCTAAATCATATATAAATATATTGCCGCAGGTAGGGTTTCTGCGCTGCGGTATGCCATCTGAATACGCCATAGAATCTCCTCAGCTGCCCGTAACTTGACTTCCTCTGCTGGCGAGGTTTACCGAGGAAGTGACCATTCTAGTCGTCACATATAAGAGCGACCTTGGATGCGAGTATGCCTTAGCAGAGGTCGTCAAGGACGAAACGGCATGCCACACTAATATTTGCAAGTTCGTTGCTCGGGCGTCTCCTTCACACTGTTCTGCTATTAGGCGTTTGGCAGCTGCATTTCTATTTATTACTTTTTTGTTTGCAGCCCTTAGCGTTGCTAGTGGACTGCCGTGGATAGTTTTGAATGCATGGAGCACTTGCTCGGCTTCTGCTTCTCTGCCAAGTCAAGGAAACGCCTGGCTCTTCATGCTGCTCTCTGTTTATGCACGGCTGTTAGCCTCTTCAAATCGTGCGTGCAGCGGCATTGTGAGAGTGCTGCTGGTTCGCAGCATTGTCAAATGAATAATACCGTTTGCGAATCTCGTATCCTGTATGCTACACCTCGGGCGCTTCGATTACTGCGGCGCGCGCTTGCACATTTGCGGCTGTCGCCTCGCAGTACGCGGCACCATCCTGAGGCCCATCGCTTAAAGCTGCGGAGCACTTGCTGGTGTTTGCAGACAGCGCTGTCTTTTTCTATTCTGACTCGCACTCTGTTTCCCTGAACGTTTCCTGAGCGTTAGAAGCAGGTCTGCGCCACATCTGGATAACCGCGCTTCCTCACGAAGTAGGCCACGTCATGGGAGAGGAGAAAGCAAAAGAAAAAGGCTTTATTTACTATCTTTACTACTAGTGGTTCTCCTAGCAAATCGCTTCAAAGGTCATACTAGAAGGTATCATGAAGTGTCCAAATCATTATTTCTAAAATTAAAAGTATCTGAATCCTCTAGCGGATTTGCTGTATCGTAAATGCATACGGCTTGTAGCTGAGTACACTCGAAATTCACGTTGACAGCTAGCTGATGTAGGAAGCATCTAGTGTCACCGTCAAGAACAGAAAGAGATGATTCAGAGAACAACGCATGGAAGCGGGTTCAGCAACGTGACTTGTAGTAAGCTGCCGTTTTTTATATAGCAGCAAAGAATGATCACCAGGAAGAGATATTATAGGTACTCCGACCTGATACAGCGTCTTGTAGTCAAGATTAATTTGATTCGCGCTGTGAAGCTTGTTTACCTCATAATGTGGCACAACTGCTTGTGGTGTACCAAAAGCCATGTGAACATATTTCATGCTAAAGTACCTGCAGGCCTCGCAGTATGCAACTACTGGACAAGCGTTGCGGCAGAACCGCATCAATATGAAAACCCATATCTGCGTAGTAATGCGAGTCAGTACTCCGAACATTTGATGCTTCGGCGGATTAACCGGTCAAGCACGAATCTCAAGTTTTCAACTAACCTTTATGATTCTTAGATGCTCTCATTCGTGACCGAAGCGATATTTCAATCGTGCGTTTCCACATGCTTGTCGTGAAAGGGGGGCATCTCTAATGCGTTTCGTCCTTCAACACTATTTGTTTGGATACGGGAACCGCTGTCAAAATGGTTTGTTGGCTGGGCAGACATCAGTGCGATTCGAACAGCGTCATGTACTTCACTGTGCTCAACTAATAAATTCATGTTTCTGACAAATGCGAAGGCTTAATCCGCAGTTTTCAGTAGAATAAGTATCCTCCACTAAGACCACCTAGCGCGACACGGACCCATATGGCTCGCCAGGGAAGAGGCACAATGCTGGCGCCTCTTCGATATCAGGGGCGCGCATACAATATTTCTTATGCACATGCTCTGCTCAAAATTAAGTTATGGCTCCGCACCATGAGACTTTTCAGGTGGAGCAACATTGCTTTTCTGGGGATCTCCCATTGGTACAAGAGATCCCGCGATATCTGCTCATGGGGATTTTGCATCTCTGAATTTCTTATAATATATAGCAGGGTGTAATGATGTAATGCTAAAAGTATATGAAGGCTTGTTTCCGTAGATCGTGCACCCACAAGCGCAGTTGCAAGGTTAAGCCTCGGGCGTTTTCTTTCCTTACGTAAGCTACCAATTGTTTCATATGCCTTCCAGGTCGCTGTACTTGAGCCTAGTGCGATCGTTGCAGTCCCTTGCTAAACCTCTCGTACTGTATCGGGCTCCTGCCCTTTTTGGAACTTTTGAGAAGGCGAAGTATCCCCCTGTTGCCCAGTGAATAGGGAACCCTCAAATATACTCGCGCCTTGAGTTCGTCATCTGCTTTTCTGCGTTTTTCTGAGTCTTGCTTTTGTGCTTGACTCAGGTTGGCGCATTCTATGTGAAGATGCGGCCGAAAATCTGGTTGATAATAGCAGAAGCACCTACCACCCTCCTAGCAGCCTTTGTAATATTTCGTACTTTTGACATTGCCTCATGCTCAGGGGTCCTGGATTCGCCTCAAGTTTGTACATGCTTCGGCTGTCGGCACAGATATTCACGCCTTTTATGCTTTTCCTTGTTTAAAGAGTAGATCTGTTGCATATAGAGTGCACTTGCCCCATATTACTGTCAGCAAAAGGGCCTGCAGCAGCTCGACTATGCAGCGTTACTCAGCGAGACCGTGAAGTATCGGTGGTCCTCCTCGTAATTCCAGTCTGATAAAAGATTACGCGCTCTTGCTGGGAACGCAAGCAATGCAGAACATTATCTCCATCTTCCTTTTTCTCTACATTTGCAACGAGACAGAATCGTCGCGGCTCGTTGTTTGAAAACAGTGCTATTCACGTTCGCCCCAACAGGTCCTGGAGGCTTCTCCCACTGTTTCGAATGATGCTTGTCAATGACGCGCGTTTTACTGACTATGAATGAAATTGCGCTCCATGTTTACCATCTGCATGATGTGATCTGGCCGCTGCTTGCAAGTGCTGCACAATTGGTGCCGACCAACCCGTCGCGTTTCCGAGCTCCCGGTGTTGCTTTATACATGCGGCACAATTTGCAAAGCTTTAACTACAATGAGGTGCGTCAATGCTTACCTTCGCGCAAGTTGATCGCAAAAGATGCTGTCTTGTTGTGAGCTTGGCAGGGACAACTATTGCTGCTTTGGGCATCAAGCGTGGGAGGAGCCTCCTTCAGATACCGTGTTGACTTTTCCCCGGATGCTTGCTGCGAAAAGCTCTTTAATCCCGCTATCTGGAAGGCGATGAAGTAGGGAAGCTCTGCTGACTTCACGGGTGCTCGAAATGACTTTCCTCGACATTGCAGCAAGCATTCCTGCGTAAGTAGACCATGCATTTTAGGCAGGCAACAAGCGGGAGAACTGTCTACGAATTAGAGAGCTGTCCGTCAAACATTTTATCCATGCATACTTGCGTTAAGTTATATGTGTCATAAAGCGAATTAAGCAGTGGCGCTTAGATCTTAAAAGCAGGGAAACAGAAGGCGTGCAATATTTTGGGGTAGCCATGATATCCTGAATTGTGTTAGAGTCGTTTGCGTGAAGGCGAAGGACGGGCACAGATGGTCTACTGCTTTTTCTTCACACTAGGTGCGTGATATGTGAACTTATACATGGAACCCTTCAGCTTTTAGAGCACGTAGTCTTATATAGTGTGAAAAGAATTGCTTCAACAAAGCTTGATTTAGATACGTCGATGGGGCGCGTTGCTCTTCATGGTTCAAGAGAATTTAGGGTGAATCTGCAGAAAAGAGTGTCAGGCGGACAACCCCGTTTACCTGCGAGAATCTTCTTGCGTCGAGTCGGACTGCTATAATTGAAACATACGGGTATTCATTTGCAGGGAGCGATATGAGCACAAGGAAAAATAGCCCTGCTACGCGCAGAGGCGAAACGTTCGGGCCTCTGCAGGTCCCGGCTGGGCGACGTAGAAGATGACACATTCGTTTTCAAGCATGTTGAACCTAAAAGCGAGACTGCAGTCATGTCTGAAGACGTAACTAGCAACACATACAGATAAATTGGTTCTTTGCTATCACGGCTAAGCAAAGAAGAACTGCATTTCTGCAGTGTAAAAGCGAGACTTCAGTGAGCGGCTGCAACGTAAGCACGTGATGCGGAGGAACTGACACAAGCCACAGTACAATAATAACTGAATACTTGTTCCGTGGAAGTCATTAACAATCAGCCTACAGCACTTCACACACAGCAAAACGCGTATTGCCTTTACTTTCCTTGCGGGTTTTAATTTGCTTGTCGTGATTGTCACAATCTCCTGGCCAAGAAGGAATGCTGCCAGGGCACGCTTAGAACATGAGCATGCATTTAGTTTTCATCTTTTTAGCTTCTTAGCCCGACGTACAGCTAGGGGTGGCCAACAGCAAAACATCTGGTAGTCTAGATTAACTGTGCAAACCTGCGACGCCACTCCGGAGGACAGGAGCATCACCGATACCAGTCCTGGCAAATGTGACTGGCGTGAGTGCTGTTTTAGCTCTCTAGTACGTCTATCGAGGCACAGCGCAAATGGCGCTTCCTACTAGCGCCCTGCCTTGAGTGTTTTGTGAGTATTTTGACAAGTAATTGCAGGAGTCTCTCAAATAACAGGATCAAGCAAGTCAAGGTTTCCTTGGACGCCTGAAGCAACCTCCTATGTACTCCATTTGGATACGCTCTTGCGAGTCTCTCTTCAGATCTTCACGAAAATAGCAAGTCATAAACCTCTAATGCTCCAGATTCCTTGTGGGTACCAATGTGGCGAGGGACTGTTCTACCTTGAGACTCATGCACATACGCTGTTCGCCCGAACAATGCATTACACATGCACGCAGATGCACTTTGATGCGCATAGTGCGCCTCAGCTACTACGTCACTCATTGATTATACTATCGGCTGAAAGTGGGGCGCCCGTAATACGCCTATCCGTATGCTGTTTGATGCAACGATAGATTTGCAAATTTTATTAACTCTCTTTAGTACGAAGGTGGAATGGCTGTTATGCAGCGTCACAGCATTTACACCAACCTTGTTCGTGGGCTGGCATGGCTGGTGGACTTGATCAACAGGCGTCTGAGGGCGTGAAGGCAAGAGCCTTCAAAAATAAATACATTGGAAAAAAGTATGGATGTTGCCCTGCAGGGCGTGTAGGCATTATCCTAGATACCAAGGCTTTTTCTGATTAAAAAGTATCATGGACTTGCTAGGCGGCCTAAATACGCGGCGAATAGAGGGCTGTTTGAAAGTGCCTGCAAAAGCGAAAATCTGGCTATTCCGCGAATCTTGTTTCTTATATCGTTTGGCTGCTTGAGAAGTCCTTACGATTTGAAATGCGGAAGCTCTGGAGCACTATATAGGATGATGGTGTGCAAGCACAAGCTGTGACAAGCTTCATAATTTGCAATTGATCTACGTCTTCTTCCTGATCAACGAGAGTCTCTTTAAATGTTGGAAGTTTTGCGCGCACTTTCATGCAGTTCACCAAGGCGCATGCTCGCGACACCAACATGGGTTTACGTTAATGGTCCGACAGTGGTTGCGTAGTTTTCATTTTCGACTAGAAACTTTCAGGCATTTGCTGTTTTGTGTTATTGAAGCAGGAGGGCTAACAGCTGCGAGGTATTCCCCATGTCCGCACCCGAAGACGCGACCCAGGTGACTCCGTGACACTCGTTTTAGTTCCTGACGTCAGCACCGTTGTAAACAACGTTTACCTGGCAGCACATTCATTCTTTCCATGGTCAACAGTGATTGAAAGCTCGGTGGCTAACATACATTCATTCAACTCATTGAACAACTCTTGAAACCTATTGAACAACAGCTATCTAAAGCTTATCGATATAATAAGCAGACTTGTAGGTACCCGGCCGGCACAGCCGATGATACTGATGCGATTTGTTGGTCTCTCTAAATTTGCTAATGGACTATTCTCGTCCTCACCTCGCTCACGTGATACTGCGCCACATCATCGTGAAGTTCAAGAATGGAACTTTGCTGATATATGGTTTTGCTCTCTTACTAAGACGCTTCTGTGCTTGAAAGTGGTGCTACTTGCGTAAACGCCAGGAGGTACCTGTCGTTTTAGTCCGCCAGCAAGATCTACCCCAGTTGCTCTGGATTTCAAATATTGTTTAGCTCTGCATTTGAAGGACATGCGTGTGGCAAGTACAGTGTGCTGACGACTGGTTGCACAGTTTGCTCTGTTCCTGATACGCGAGAACTTTTATCCACATATGCTGCTTGTTTCTATCTTTGCTACTGAAATGCTTTCCGGAAGCAGATACATCTAACTGGCCTATCACCAATCCTTTTCAAGACGCTAGGTGTAAAAACAAAACATTGCTTGAGCCTAAAACCGTTTTCGCAAAGATGGCGTGAGAGGGAATTCAGGAAAGTGCTGAAATGCCCACATTTTCACTACAGTTGGTTCATTGAGCCTAAAATTAAGCCACTATGTGTCTGACATAGCGCAAATCATTATTCCATAGGTTCTCCTTTTGTAAGCGCAATTTACGAATAATTTTGTGACGGGAAACGCACCGAGGAAAACCCCAGATACCGCAAAATGCTTGTGGCAATAAATCCCATCGTTTGTGGCGATAAATCCCATCGTCTTTCGAAGTACAGGCGTGATTCATTGACTGCGAATTGTCACTGCAGTGAGACGAAAACGGCAACTGGCGCCGCGAGTCAGCAGGACGGCGTTGGCAAAACATGGAAAGTGTTCTGGAGCGCAACACTTTAGCTTCACTGCCAAGCCCTCAGTTTTTCTGTTCTTTTGTTGTATTTTGCGCGATGTTAACTGCTTTGAGCTACATGGTATTAGGCTTTGTTCTCAATCCTGAAGCGGGCACTAGAAACAACCTGGGGTTCATCACAAAGCAGTGTGGGCGAAATGTCTGTGGAACCTATAGCAGTATGCGCCCACAGATGTTCCACACAAAAGCCGTTCCACGCCTGCATAAACAGTGCGCGATCACAGACTCTAACGCAGGCGAAAGATTTAGTGCTTTCCTAGGAGTAATCGCATTCTGAAGATGTCCTAAAGCTACCGATACATAGCGAAGAGCCATTCGTATTAATTCTCTTTTACATCAGTGAGTGTCTTGGAGACCTGAAATAGATTAAGATTTTAATGCTCCACAGAAAAAAAACTCTTACAATAGCGGTTAAGAAAAGTCGTATTTCGAGGCAAATCAATTAGAATGCCAGAGCAATATTTTGGCGCTTGTCCCAAACAGATTGAAGTAGTGTGCTCACGTTTCCCGAGAACCGCCACGCCGTGTTAAATTATATCTTTGTGTTCTGCATCTATCGAAACGTTTTTCGTGACTTTCAGAAATCCTTGAATGCTTTTCTGTGTAGGTGTGGGCCACATGTCGCCGCTACAGAAACTGTAGTCAGAAGCATCAGCAGAGCTTTGCTCTGCACTGGTAGCTAGCTGTTGGTTTCGCTCTCCTACTTTTTGGCAGCTCCAGAATTTCTAATATCGCTCACTTAGAGTGTTAATGAATTCAAGGCGTGACATCAATGCTACATACTCCTTCAGCTGTGGAGTCATGCACTAATACAAATGCTTGGCTGGAGCGCAGAATCGCCAGCGCCGCCTAGACCCCCAGTCGTTACAGCTTATTGCTAGTTGCTTGCGGTTTGTTGTGGAAATTCATGGCCTCTATGCGGTAATCGGAGTCGCAAATTCGTGTTGTAAATAACCCCTACAGGGAGCATAGCAGAATGGTTCGCACAAGATAGCCAGCTCCGTCTATATCCCCAGCGATTACGCTACAGTGTGAGTCGCGTGGCATTGTCTTTTGAAATTTATGCCCTTTCAGTAGTAAGCAGAATCCGGAATTTTCACTGTATACAACTGTTACACGGAGCATAGCACCGCAGATCATAATCGGTAACACAACGCGAAAATTTGGTGAGCAGAGAGACAGCAAGAACGCCCTACTGTGGTTAGTGACCAGCTGCGCATGCAAAAACGATAGTGAGTCCCTGCGAAAAAAGGGAATAGAGCTGCAATAAATCATTTTAACCAGAACTTCTACAAATTCAATACAGCGATAACTATCTAGATATTTGTAACGACACACCAATATTTCACCAGGTGTGCGATAAAGGGCAGTGGAGCTTGTGTTTTAACGTAGGCACATCCGACTATTACACAAACTTTCTCACAGTTTAAAGCAATGCAATTGGACAGGTGCACGAAAAAAGCAAAAGTGTTCAACATCACCAGAGAACAATTTACTACTATTCTACTATTTGACGGATAACGTGTACATGAATGCAGAACGAGCTGCTGCGTTCTAAGCGCCTCATTCGCTGCACAAAAGATTGCTTTCCAAATTTCAGACAGATATCTCCCAGCACTTCCAAGCTATGAGAAAGAGAAGAACGACCACGAGTACTACGATGGACGAATTACAACTTATGATGAACGAAAACTATTAAGCTTGTAAGGGCAGACACTGCTCAGGGACTACACAGGCCCTTTATGCAACACTCTCAAAACTCATCTAAATTCCGTTGGACACTTTACAGGAGAAATTGCGACAGCCATAGCCTTAGAGATTTTAGTTCTTTTTGACCTGCTTTTTATCGAGGCAAAAGACGCCGGAGCCGAGCAAATCACATCATTCGACTAGCACTGGAGAAAATTCAGTATGTGCAGAGCTGTGCCATTGAGGCTTACACCGCGTCGCCTGCAAGAACTTGCAGACTGTCCCATGAGCAGGTATCCTGTCGGCCATAATGTCTGTCGTTTATTGACTAACTACCGTTTGCTCGGCTGCACCCGGACATGTCCATTAATTTTGAGAAAAGACTCTATGCCCTGAAAAGTCAGAATGTGCGTTCGAATCACCCACGCAACACGCAAACCGTTTTATGTGCTGCTCAACATAGCGAATGCTGCACAGCTTTAACTTTGATCAGCAGTAGTTCAGGATGCTGTTTTCGTGACTTACCTGAACTACTACTTATGCATGCAGCTCGTTGTAGAGCGCACGATACATTATTATAGTTGTGCACGCACTGTTGAACTTCATGCTTTATCCAGCGGTAATAGTGAAGCCCTCACAGTGACGCGATCACGCCACTGCGCGGGCAACGTCCTTGTTTGCTACGTTCCTCGCCGGAACGTATGTTATTAGCTCCCCAAGATTGAGATCTGGATCTCTCTCTTCATGATCTCTTCAGTCTATAAAAAAAACTGGAACGCTACAAAATTTTGCTTGAGGTTGATTCCCCCTGTATGACATAGTGGGAAGGAACATTTGAAGACTCCGTGATTTCTTCCGCATTGTTGAGATAGATTTTGGACAACCCAGAAGAGGGAGGAAACTTTTCCCGAATCAGCGAATTCTGTGTTGAATCTTGCTGTTGGCCGACATAGATCGACGTCTCCTTGCAAAGAGCTCACGACTCTTACCAAACATATGCATAGAACTCTTCTTTTTTAAGAAGCGGAATTTACCTATGCTGTTTCGACGCGTGGCGATGGAAGCGCACATAGAGCTCTTCTGATTTTGCGAGCAATCAGGTGTTCGTTGCTGCTCTATATTTAAGGAATCTAAAAGTTCTTAGAGCACTGCAGACAGAAAAACAGGTGCGTCATCGTAGGATTCCCGTGAAATTAACCGACGCGTCAATCTCTCAGTGATACAGCATCCTAGTATTTTTATTCTAGTACACTGTTGCTATACTCCAGGAAAATACCAGCTAGCACACACTAGGCCACCAGTGAAAAGCAGCGACGCTGCGACTTACACTGACGCTGACTGCAATTTTATATTGGTAACACATGGATCTAAAACATGCAGCTATTGAAACAGAGCAACTCGCCGGATATTCCCCTCTAGCATTTCCACTGGGCAATTATACGCCCATAGGCATACGTGGTGATCTATTTGCAGAAGTTTGCCTGCTACTTTGACTAATGAAACATGGATTTGGAGGAAGCAGGAAACGCCGACAAGAGCAAATCAAACTGCAGATATGTTTTCGAGAGCACGTCGCGCATCCCCACTTCTATTCTGCGCGAAGCCTCCTAGGAACCCTCCTATTTACTGGAAATGAGGCTTACCAGCTCGAAGTATCCACATCCCAACGGTGCAACACAGCAGCGATTTGCTTGAGAATTAAATTCTCTGTGCGAAGCACCAGGCTACGCACGGAATCCACATTAAGCATAAAGCCTCTGAAAGGTACTCTACTGAAGTGAAATACTAAGGAGCCATGAAGTAGCATCGAACAAAGAGTCATGTTACTTTTTACTTAAATCCTCTTTACTCCTGGAAATGCTGAATTCTACCAGTTGCTTGAGAGTTTTGCTTAATGTTCGTGTAGCACTATCATCAGTTTCCCCGATTCACACCATCCTGTGAGGAAATCTCCCTGTGGAAACACGTGATTCCATACCGCTGAATGAAGAACACGCTGTGCTCATCTCGGATATGTCCATTAGAAGCTCGATTTTACAACTAGGGTATAGTTCGCAGGTACTATTGCAGCACCTCCTGGAGAACTACAGAGGATACCTAGCGCATAACCTATCAGCGCTTACATTGGTGCAAGGTAGATGGAGAACTGCAACTTCTGCTAAGTAAAAGGGAAAAGCAAATTACTAGCAACGTAACGTGTATAAAGTAGAAATAGCTACGAATATCCGAGGATTCGGCTACCATCAACGTGAGGTGTTCGTCACTTCCTCACCCGGCCGAGACAGTAAGAACCATGCCTAGTGACTTTTATAAAATAACGTATTCAGAACTAGAAACGAAGAGCTCTTTTCGCTTAATAGGTAGACGGTACTAAAGCGATGCGTCGATAGCAGAGAGGATTTCATAATACAGCGAACTTCAGGAAGCTGCAGCATCGTACTCTCTGCAGAGAACGCGCTGTAGAATATATATCATTCCTTGCAAATTTGAAACAGCATTCCTCAAAGGATCATCCAAAATGTAGCGTTATACCACAAAAATTTGTGTTTTTCCCCTCACAGGCTAGGTGCATTTTGCGCACGCTATTAAATCAGCAGTTCCAGCTCTCAAGTTATCCCACTGGGTTACTTGACACTACAAGCCCATCGGCTGAAATTGGATTTCACAATCGCTGGCGACGACAAATGCCGCTGTATAACGCGTTCAAGAAGTCTCACTTGCACAATGACTTACGGCAAGCTGCACGACTGGCAGTTCGTAGTCGTGTTCCTTGATCTGTGTCTTTGCCATGAAGCAACAGTGTTCCGTACAGTCCCAAATCTCCAGAAGGGCAGGGGCCTCCACCGAGCAGTGCGGATCCCTCCATCTATACAAACGAGAGACTACTGGAAGCAACGTTAAACTCTAAAAACGTAACTGCTTGTGCTTTGACGGGATATGAAGATTTGTGGCTGGGTCTTCATGCTTCAGATGCCGATTGGGACAAAAAGCCAAGCAGGCTTGTTCAGTTGAAGCACGATTGCACTTTATTTTGCACAGCGCGTCTCTTGAAGAAAAGGTCTTGAATAGAGCCTCTACCGTAAGAGACCGTGTTGAATGCCAAGCGCACCAGCAGGACAATGGTGAGACATCATTGCGCTCCTGTCGCTTGAACACGTGAACTAACATCTACACAAGGGCTCATTGTTAGAGGAACATATGCTTCTGGGTATCTGGTCGCTGAGACACCAATAACGAGTGGTGCTCCCCCGATTTCCTCCATATCGATTCACGGGAGACCTCTGAGCATCAAAAGGAACTGCAAGCAACGCGAGGAGCTCTTCAGGCCCATTCTTATGACCACAAAGAGTACGGAGCGCTCACGACATTCGGCATCCATACACGAGAAAAATATCCATTATTCCTGAGCAAGACGCCCTTGAAATTCCCGGATAGAGTTTATTCAAGCTTGTTGTCCCTGTAATATTTTCGGCTGCTGTCCGGTTGAAGCACTCCTCTTGTTGCTTGAACACGTGAACTAACATCTACACAAGGGCACATTGGTAGAGAAACATTAGCTTGTCTCATTGACACCAATAGGGAGTGATGCTCCCACGATTTCATTCATATCGATTCACGGGGGACCTCTGAACCACAAAAAAAATTGCAAGCAACGCGAGAAGGTCTTCAGGCTCATTCTTGTGACCACAAAGAATAGGGAGCCATCACGACATTCACCATCCATACACGAGGAAAATATCCATTAATCCTGAGCAAGATCTGCTTGAGATTCTCCAATGGAGTTCAGTGAAGCTTGTTGTCCCTGCAACATTTTCGGCTGCTCTCCGCTTGAAGCACCTCCTGGAAATTGTTTCGAGGTACTCTAATCCGTGTGTCCGTGCGAATAGTTCTATATAGTGACCTTCGCGCCGCCCAGTACGCATACTTGCACTTGCTGATCAGAAGCCTGTCCGAACGAATGGCACTGAAACCTTGAGGACAGCTACCTCACATTTGTCTAGCCACCATGGATCTGCGCCAGTTCCACCGCGTATGCCAGCACAATACTACAAGCAACAGCAGGAAAGTACAGAAAACAGTGCTAGGGATTGTGGCCGCAGCAACACAGCCCAAGTCTATGGACTGTGAGAGATTCAGCGCTATAGGAACATATATCATGCGAACCATACAAATACTGCACACTGCCGTCTCTATGCCGGAATTGTCCACGAACGCGGCCTCGATACGTTAAGACGCCTCAGTCTTCTTGAGCCGCATGCTTCGAGTGGAGCCAGTAAAACACCTGTGGTTTACTCCTGCATTCCTGAGTCTAGGACGTGATCTGCCTCGGGCACAACTGATGCATTTTCGGGACAGTCTTGTAGATCATGCCTAGCAGCACTTGTCTCAAATGTAAATTCTTCTGTTTATCCACCTGCCCTGTGCCATAGCATCACGTGTTGCTGTGCAGCACACCCATGAGATTTCACATAGATCTCAAGTTCCTTAGTATTCTGTTTCTTTCCCTGCAACGTTGTGTTTTCCCACGCACCTCTGAGTTACTACAAGTTCGCGAGTTGCTCTGAAACGATATCTCCATTCCATAGGAGTCAATGGAGCCTAGGCGTTTTCATGGAATAGCTCTGTCGTCCTGATCATCGTCTGAACTCTGAGCTTCTGTCATACACACGCTGCGGAGGCATTGAAACGTTGATATTGATATGCACTACCTGTTTATAGTTCCCATTGCTCCCAACCCACTAGTAGATCTGACAATATTTTAGATTATGAAAATGGGCGTAGTGAGAGTCTGTTCATCAACTGCAAGATGTCGCCTTTGCCAATCGGCAAACTGTCATACTAACATATGGTAATCGGCAGTCAGGAATAGTTTTTGCCGAAATTTTCCGGCTCTACTTCACCAGGTATGCCTAAGACGCACTGTGGAATTCAGGACTGTTTGTCTATTTGTCAAAATTTTAGTCAGCATGCCTGTAGGCTCTATCGAATAACGAGGAATATTAGGAGGACTCGTGACTGCTAGATCCATGCTACAAAGTGTCGGTTCGCTGCCCACTTGAAAAAGTTGATTTTAACAGCTTTAAAAACTGAGTGTCCAAAACAAGGTACGTTTCTAAAATAACACGCCTAGTACTGAAAGTGTTTCGAGACCTTGCTGCCATATATACCCTTTAGCTACGCGGGCTCAAGAATATCATCCTGGCTTGTCGATAATAGTGGGCTCATCGTGTATCCATGTGTCAACTGCACATGGCTACCACTGATATTTGCAAGAACAAATATACCCTTGTTTGCACCTGCTGCTCGTATAATCAAGCTTAGCGTACTTTGTTCTTGCAATGACGTTAAAATGGGCTTGCGACTAAATATGGAAGAGCAGTGAGCGTGTAGGACTGAATCTCTTTCCATTTCCCTATGCATCATGAGCGGGAGCGCACCCATTCGCCTAGCCCCCCAACCAGTCACTGTGGGAACCCGCATCCATCATCTTCTCCACAAAATATTGAAAATTTTGCTGTGGTCTCAATTTGCCTGACTACATGTTGTTATTGCTGCAAAAAACGGGAGTGCGTCTGAACGACAAGCCTTTGGAAGTAGCGGGCGCAGCGATTGCGTCAGTCGCCACAAAAAGCATGTTTCGGCTGCGCATACTTTTAGTACACTGAATGCTATTCATCCCTTAGGAATATCACCTGCGGCCTTCACGCTGTTGTGCAGGAGTTCAAATTCTCGACCGTGATCCAAGCAACGTATTGAGACTGCATGCAACTAATGATTCCCCTCAGGCACAGCAGTAAATTCGTTATTCCCAGGGGGCTAGACATCTACACCTGCGAGAGTATCGTCGGGCACGACAGCTCCGGGGATATGCACTCCACGGCTAGCGCTCCAATAGGTCTTCCTGAGTAGTCATTGAGTAGTCTGTCTGACATTCGCCTTTGCTATTAGACCTTCTCAGCCACGGAGTTATCCACACGATAGTTACGACAGAAGCATTGAGGTGCGGTGCCTGCTTCTGTTCTAGCCCTTGACGCAGCCTGGGGTGCATATTCCAGTATTCTATCACCTACATACAAATACCTCTATTTGATACAAGACGCAATTTTTGTTCAGCCACTGATTCACCAGCAACTACTTTGTTTCGACTTCGCATCGACTGTCCTTTTTTAACGATACAAGATCCATATGAAAATTGGAAGCTGCCCTTTTGGATATAAGGGGCGAGGCATGCACCCGGCATTTTACCGAGAATCATGCAGCAGCAAAGGTCAACACTACGTAGAGTTTGAACGGCGTTTACACTCACGCGATGGCTAAACAACAAAGAGCGCCGTCCGAAAGTTGCCTGATTTAAACTGGTTGCTTTTTCATCACCATTGTTCCCGCTTAGCTGAAGTAAAATTTTGCTCTACCAGGGGGGACTTCACTTCGAAAGCTTTATGTTTTCGTGTTATGTCTCGGGTAAACTCAGCATTAATTATGCCCAGCGCCACTTGCTGTCCCTTGTCTATTGCATGGCAGACCCACACCTACAACTTCTTGCCTTCAAAATCTGCGCTGCTCCACGGTCGAGTGCTCAGGCGCACGGGACTCCTATTATTTTGGCATGTGGCTATATCAAGTCAACATCGTCGGGACGCCCTACAGTTTTCATTACAGGTGTTTAGAGACGCCCTTCTAGAATCAAAGCGTCTCGTGAACTAGCTAAAGCAGTGGTGGCGTAGTGCCTCCAGGTAAGCGGAAATTGAAAAAGAGATGCATCCTGAGCCCAGCCCCCTTTAAAACTGAAATTTGACCCGTATGGCTTGCCCCCACCGGTTGGCATCAGCATCACATGATCGTAAGATGATAATCACACGGTCCGCAAGCCCAAGACACATCAGGTGACATACGATGTCTGTGCTATATAAGGGTGTGATATCTCCGTAGCATAGCGAAATGCAGACGATAAGAAGACGAAGCACAGTACTCGTGATGCAGTGCATAGACAACCCCTGCCTCTGAAAGAAGAGAATGACGCAGTTTACCTCTACGTGAGTTGTACAGAGCAAGACCCAGGAAGGGTTCGAGCAATGAACACCAGTGCTAAAAACGAAAGCATGGCGCAGTTTGAGCCTGATATCCTGATACGTCCAGTTTAGGAAGTTCTATGCAGTGTAGCAGCACGTCCCTAGAGCGTCTGCTTGTTGGCGCGTAAAGTTTTCTCGCCTTTTGGATAGAATACTTGCTAATGTTGTTTTAAAATTGGCCGTATTTTTGCAGGCGCGGTATTTTACTTCCGAGTACAGCAATATGCATATTTAGATGCAGCTGTGGTGAGACCGCAGCGTTTCGAAGTAGACGAACGTCTGTCAGTTCTGGTCTCACTTTTCTGCTGAATGTTTGTGGGATTAATTGAACACACCAGCAGTTCCTGGGTCTTGCTCTGTACAACTCACGTAAAGGTAAACTGCGTCATTCTCTGCTTTCAGAGGCAGGAGTTGTCTATCCGCGTAAAGGTCGCAAATGTCTGGCAACATAGGTAGAGGACTTGCCCGAGAAAGCTCGAAAAGCCCTTGCAGTGCCCAGTATTATATGCTTCGCCTCAAATGAGTATTCATCAAAGGGCAGTGAAAAGCTGAAGCGAATGCTGTGGCATCTAATGGAGAGAATAGGAAAGAGGCACTCTGCAACCCTTTAAGGTTATTTTACCACATGACACATGCTCTCGCACAGGCCTACCCTCAATACTCAGAATCATGCCACGAAAGTGAAGTGCAGGAAACCGAACTGCGGTGTAGTCGTCTAACTACGGTTATTATTAGGTACAATCCGCATGTACCTTGACATTATGAGTGGCCTCACGTGACGCCTATCACATGGCGTAGCCGTTCTTTGCCATATAGCACATCAGCATCAGGTTTGGAGATGGGCCAACAGGAAAATCGCACCAGTTCATATTGCTTTTGAGTCTTCTTGCATCTTTAAGCATTTCGAAGCATTGCATGTGCTGAATATGAGGACTAAAATAATTGAGTGCACCATGGTTTCTTCACGAGTGTTGCAAACCTTAGGACTATATAATTCACTTATGAAATCCTGTAAGTTAGTTTCATCGCTCGCATGTTCTCCGAATTGTTGACGATTGCGGCTTCTAATTCGGTCACCCTTTGACTGGCTAGATTCAGCTCCACGTTTGGCCATGCCAACTCTGTTGTTGTCCAACATGCTGCCTTATACGCCAAATCCCTGTAACCACCGTAACACAGGTGAATTTAGGCCACACCATCAGTTTCTGTATATACCAGTTCATCTCAGCGTTGCAGGTGTGCGTACTCTCTGGTCACGCAATGCATTTATCGTTTATCGTGGTGCTGTGACATTATTTTATCCGTTCTGCAAAGGGATCTATCTGCTATGTCTCGTCGGCATCCCGCCTATTCCATAAGCTAAACCGTTTCTACTGTGTTTGATACCGTATTGAATATTTCTCAACGCACACGGATTACGGACATCTCGGAACTCCCTCTACCCTTGTCCTTCCTGTTGCGATACTGCTCCATTGCAGTGCGGCGCTAACGATGCGTCCTTCATTCGAAACAACCACACGTTCAGCTAAATGTTTTAGACACTAAGCCGATCGCATTACATTTGCATATCCTGGATTGCTTTTGTCTGATGTGTTGGCTCTCGGGCTAAGAATTGAGCCTTCTCTGTTTTGTAGAGCTTCTCAAGCTAAAACTGCAGATATTTTCTGCGCATATACGCTTTCGCGTCTGCATTTGTGTTAAACTTCGTTTACTGTGCATACTGGATTGAACATTCAAGTTAGCAAAGCACCCATGGAGCAGGAACTTCATCTCTTATTCGGTAACTGCAAGGCTTTGCCGTTGGATACATTGGTACAGTGGTTGCGAGCTCCAAGTCGTCTTTGACCAGCTACCTGAAACATACAGCGCATCTTTCCAAGCGCTTCCTGAGCTGCTGTCCACTTTTGCGTTCTGCAGATGTTTCTTTAATTCACGTAGGCTGCTACTTCAGAAACGCGGCGTCGACAAATTTTAAACACACGGCGATGCTCCTATGATGCGAGGAAACCCAGTGTTATGAAAAGGCGTTTCATCTTCCTGATGGTGCGAAGCGTATTTCTAAGTATAGTCACATTGTTGAAGAGCTCTTAGATGCTCTTCTTTAAGCGATGCTCGCTCTTCCAGGCGTCTGGCTGCGAAAATGAGCATGCTAGGGAACCCAAGGACACCAGCTAAACTTCGGCAATGTGAGACGAAATAAGAGTATGAAGCGGCGTTTATGCTGTATTGTTCCATGAGTACCGGGCACTCTGAGAAAAAGCCCACGCAAGCTAAAATCACCGCACAAGTTTCTGAGCTAACTCTAACAGTTGTACGCTGACGCAGAAAGCTTGCTAAGAAGCCGATGCATCTTTCCTTAATTTCAGGAGACCATGATTCTGTCTCATACACACGTACGGAGTTGTCAGCCGAGAGCTTAGGGCCTTCGGAGATTACTGTTGCACAGCAGGCTGCCATATTCCTACGGCCGCCACCTAAAAGGTATAAATCCCATGCAAAGACTAAGGCAAAGGCACGGATAACGTCGCTTGTTCGCCAAGCGGCGGCCGACGCAAAGAATCTCACACCGCCATTGCACGGTTTGCATTTTATCCTGGCTTTGCCCGACGCTGGCTCTTCAGTGGCACTGAGGTTCACGGACGAGTGGCAATCCGCACTTTGCTGCCCGTTGATCGGGAATCGACCCAAAGCCTCCGGTTCTAGCCGTCCTTTGGCTTCTACTGCCTTGACAACGGCGGAGGATGAGGAAGAGTCTCCATGGCCTACGGCCAAACTTGAGCACACACTCTTCGATGAGTGAATAAGCTCGAAAGAGGCACAAGCTATTCCATTCGAGATCACCAATGTGTTGAAAGAGTATCGGGCGGTCTTCCCCGATAACTTACCTAAAAGGTTACCGCCGGGGCGCCCTCATGATCACCATATCCTCCTTGTACCTGGAAAACTTCCAGCGAAATCTGCAATTTACCGAACTCCCGCTACACACAAGCAGCGAAGGGCGCTAACTCATCTGCATTACTGGAAGCCCACAAAAGTTATGGAAGCTCGAAAGCTCTTGAAAATGAATGGTCCGTTTGCGCCGATTACGCCCCTCCACAACGTTAGAGCAGTTTGTGTGTGAAAAGGTCACTGCCCGGCCCACGCAGAGGATCTTGTATAAAACGTGGAGATAGGAACCGTCACCTCGTTTCGATCTATGCGTATGTACAGCTCCGACATTTGGAGTTAAATGTTACTTTGTTGGCAGATCAACTGCGGTGCCTTCTTGCAATACTGCTGAGGGCAACAGCCTGTGGCCTCAACCTATATTGCAAATCCATTGGACACTGCATTCTTCTTGTTTCTTTCCTTAACCTCTCTCTACGAATGGATTTAGAGCTCTCTTACTAAGCAGAAAGCCCAATAATCCTGTTGCACATGTGATGCCTTTTTCATACTTTCCTCTCGCATAGGCCTTTATCCCGCCCGTCTTCTTCCCAGATTGAAGACACTGAAATAGGCTAGAGCGGTGATCATACCCTCAGTTTGGTACTATCATTTTTACTGCTGCATTTCCCCAATATTCCTTGTTTATACCACGTGACTGTTTGCGCATTCTGCTCGCACGCTGACTGTTCTAATGACTTTGTGCGGCAACTTATCGCTTGCTCTGCGACTGCACTGCGAAGCTGGCTGAAGATTTGAGTCGCGAAATGCGCGAGAGAAGCGGTAATAAAACCAGCTATGTTTATGCCTGCAGCTATAAACGACGTCAGTTCCATGCAGTTCCCTCAGTTACCCTAACACCTCTGGAGAATGTTGCTCCGGGGGTGTTAAACTAACTGAGAGAGCGGCCGGTTGCGCTGTAGGCAAATTTAAGAGCGTGAAGTAAGCGCTCCAACTGGCGCCCTCCCGACAGCAAATAACCGCCAGGTGTCTACTACCCAGCGCGATAAACCGCCTAGGTCTGCCCTCTCATGGGTATACAATGACGCAAACATTGACTGAGATCGAAGCGTGAAGACGGAGGTTACCGCATGCCCGACTGAATGCAATTGTCAGTGGCGGAGTTGACAACCTTGTAGGGACTCCCATACGTCAGGCGGCTAGCAAAAGGCATGCAAGTCATCTGCCAGTATTATCGTCTTTTCTGAGCGCTTGATGTGCAGAGTCCCACGGATATAATGACTATTAGTAAATTACCGCAACCAGAAGGCATGGTGTAGCAACTGGAAATTAAATCAATGCTGCTCGTGGAAACCTACAGCCACTGCCACCGGGTAGAATAGTGGTGGCTTGTACGAGAACGCAACTTTCAAGTGCACAATTGGTGGCCTGTATGAGCTCGCAACCTTCAACTGGACAATACGTAACTGCGCATGCCTTGAACTCTGAGTATGATTAAGCTTTCCTGACTCTTTGCTAAGTGCTTCTGCATATAGTGAGGCTCAAGCGCTCGTGGCGGAAATCAGTTGGCCTCTAGGCACAAGGGCTCCCATCTTAACAGAACATGTAGAGTTGTGAAGCCCGACTATGTATCTCAAAACGTTTTATATGGCATGAGCCGTTGCCTTTGTTCAATGAAGGAGCACGCTCCTCTAGGTGAAACAAGCGAGAGGTACAGCGAGACTCCTGAACTCCCGTGAGATGAAAATGTACCATTAGCAATATAACACGATGGAACTCGGGCACTTTAGTCGCACTCATGCTTACTTGGGAACATGCATGAAAGGCTTCTAATGCGATAATGTTGCTTGAATCGACCGCTGCGCATCTTTCGCAGTTCACCAGCTTGACTGAGAACAATAACGCTGCTCAAAAATCATATCCCTGGTACTTAAAAGCACTCAGACCTAGGAGGAACATAGTCCCGTCTTGACACTGTCTCTACATTTCTTATTAGTGTATACGGTAACTACACATCAGCAGTCTGCTTCACTTTTATCATTCACTGCGCACGCCTTCCGTTTGTTGTAGGCGCATGGGCTACCAAATACATACGGCTACATGCGTCATGTCCGCAAGTCAATTACGGAGATTGATGCAGGCAGGATGTGGAGCCTGACGGGAGCAGCCTGTTGTTAAGCAATGTGGCTGCCAGCAGTTTCCTTTTCTGACTGCCAGAGCTTCCCTTTTGTCGGAAGAAACAAGTATACGATGCCGATACCATAAATGGTTCGCGCTGGCTGAATTAGCAAAAGCTTCCAATACACTACTAGTGACGGAATTTTGCTGTAAGCACTGCTTCTCTGTATAGCACATTCTTCAAAGAGACATATTTTCGTTTCAGTTGCTATTCTATGTCATTTTTCTTACGGGCTTTTTGCTTGCAGCCCACGTACGTCTACGATGTCGTGAAAATATTTAAAAAGTTGCTTCTCACACAATTCGCTCCTGGCAATGTTTTCGCAAGGCGGGCAACGAGAGAAGCGAGAGCTGGCGGAATGCTTCGACAGTGAAATGTTGGCTGCACAGCGATTTGGCACACGAAACAGCACCTTAAGACATTGTAAGTTTGCGTATTACTGAATAGAGTGAAATTATGTTCACTGCGCCAGTTTTGGGTCCTGACGGACTAGTATTTGAACGCAACTCTCGCACAAATAAGAAGACAAAAATCCGAGCTCACTTCTTCATTAAAATAGGCTTACATCGGAGAAAGTCGACAAGAAGATAGGAGAGACAATTCTGTTATTTGCTTGCCGTAAAATTTACGCCTACCATCGGGACGCGCCTATGAGTTCTAGTCTTGTTGTCCGGCGCTGCCTCGACTAGAGGCTCATTAAGCGCAAAAATAACAGCGCACACTATGCAATGAACTCTCTACACCGGAGAATCTTGGATTTTCGGAAGCTGAAGCTTTTGTTCTTCAGGACTTCTGTGACCGATGTCGGGCCAAACTATCGTGTCCCAGCGCTTTCCATATTATCTTTTCGAATAACATCCTCTAGTGTCTGTTTCCAGAAATGTGGCGATGCAGTGTGGCATTCTGTCTACTGCATGCATAGGCTCTGTCCTGTAGAAGCCATCAGAGCTACTGCAGGCCCAAAACTACCAGGTATAAAGCTTATATTCTCTTTAGTACCTTGCCACACACTTATGCATATGCAATACCGTGCCAAGATGCCCCTTCGCACGGTAGGACAATTAGTCCCTGTGGCATAAAGCCAAGTGCTGTATCAGCTTTGCCGCGTAACGGTCTTGCCTAACCCTCTCAGTGAGTCTACGGCCTTTCGATGGGCTACGGGAGACCTGGTTTACAGCCCACTACTGGGCACCCACATTTCTTTGCTGATTATTATCTGAAGAGGCTACCGGTTAAATTATAGAGTCACTGTACTTTTTCGATACCCTGCTGCATTGTATCAGGTTATATGATGGCACACTTGCCAAGTACAGTGGGGGTGGCCATGCTCGTGACAAAGCATATATAGTCGCAGCGGCGTTAATAAAAAGGCCATACTCCCACAGATCGTAGCCGCCCTCCATGGACAAAACTATCCTCTGGTGTATTCTCTTCAGTAAGACTCACTGAAGAGTCTGGGGCATTCCCAATTTACTTACTTGCGCCTCCATCAGCTTCAACTGCAGATAGTGCCTCTTTCTTTGCTAACCATAATAATCCATTCATATAGAACCTGACCGTTGAAAGAGGCACCGAACCTGGAATCACAGAGTAGGGCTCTATAGCTTGTGTGACATTGGTTTAGTATTTAAAGGTAATGGCGCACTATAATTTTAGCCTGCTCTCACGGAGCAAAGGTGATATTGAGGCTTTTGGCACTTGTCGGTGGATGAATGGACTAACGACGGCATGAAACACACCATTCGCAGATAAGAATAATATTTTTTCATAGCGTTATCAACTGCAGCGCATTACGTGCTGGAGCGTCCACAAGATTCAGGTGGGACTCTGAGCACGCAAAAGGCGACTCAGAAGCTGACATTAGATTGGCATCACAAAAGAGCAGCATTCAAAGATTTACCGTTCTAGGACCTTCTTGGTAAGCTGCGCTCGCGCGGAGAGCCAAACGTACTCACAGGAAGCGTCTATATTGGCTTGCGAATGACCTCTTAACGGCTTTTGAGAATCTTTAACATGAATGCATACACGCATGTTAAAGGTTCTCAAAAGCCGTTAAAGGGTCATTCGCAAACCAGCGGACATGGCAGATCAGTAGTAAACCCTCCATTCTTCTTCTGCTGTGATTTCTGGCACTCGACCTTGACAGACAGGCAACCGGAGGAAAAATGGTTCTGTTTAATGTATTCATATGAAAAGTGTAAGCTTTATTCCCTCAGTCATCTCTTATTCTGTATGGCAATCTTATGGAGTTCCAGCAGAAGGAGCAAAAGGGATACGACAGCCACGCGGCACTTTCACTCTGGAGAAGGCTAACCGTTGCAGAGGCTTCGAAGACAAGAGTACCTCCAACGAGGAAGAGCTGACCCGACAGAAATGAATTAAATGTACAATTTTACAGCAGTAAGTACATCCAACATGCTCGGTAGAGAGCATTATTTTAGCATTATTTTCAGGCGGCGAGTTACAATACGAGCGAAAATAAACAAAAGCTACGAACGCCGTACTGATGATGGAACTGGCTTGCCGCAGGCAGCACTGCACAGTTCCGATACGGTCATGCTGCAAACCAGTGAAGCTGCACCTCCTGCCTACATAGCTATCCGTGCTTTGGAAAAGGCGGCGATTCGTGTGTGATCCTTCCTGGGGACGAAAGCAGTTGGCAGAGAGCAACTCACAGCATAGCCCGGGATACGTGTAAAACTTGAAGGGGATTAGTTACATAGCGCGATGACTCGGGTAAGCGCCAGATCTCCGGGATGGAAGTTTGCACCCTTTTAAACAGTTTCCCATATGCCTAGGAGACGAAGTTTCAAAATACAATTTGCGTCAAGAATCGAAATATTGTTCGGTCTTTGTAGATGTGGTTGAGCTTGAATGACAATGTAGTTTCTGCACAGGCACCACGTAGCCACTGTGTTGTCAAAGACAGTACTAACTGAATACTATATTTCAGAAGCTGGCTAGTTGCTTTAGGTTCATGCATGTTTCGAAAGAATTTAGGTCATTGAAAAGCCTCTCTCCAGTGTTACTTGTAGTTCCAGTATGGAATGTAGGCATTCAGTTGTGCGTTTGGCGGCATCGGAACCTCAAATGCCGTGCGTCGGATGACTCTTCACTACGGATGCTTTGGAAATCGAGATGAAGACTTAAAATGTAACGACAGAGCGCAGCTACGTGGTGACACGGGCCAGAACAGCAAAAGTAGGACAACGTGATGAGAAGAGCTATTCCAGAATGGGCCGAAAGGTATCCGTGTTCCTGTGGGACCACGCATATCTTTGAGGGCACTCCATTTCCATCTTGGAGAAGGAAAGGCTGGCTGCCCCAATTACGTGCACCGGTTCGAACTGCTGCAGTAACATTCACGTTCAGTGCGGCAATAGATGCAAAGGGCAAACTTAGCGAGTTCAGGGACAATGAAGTATAAAGGATGCGGAACGTGCAAGTACCTATATGTTTCCTCGGAAAAATCTCGAATTTCAAATGTCCTATCACCAACCGTTCCAAAATACTAGCAAAATGTCAACGTGCCTCAAATGTCAAACAATAATAGAACCAAGATTCAATCGCTGCAGTTTCATGAACTACCAGAACTATTCTGATCGCACTGTTCTGCATGTGCGTCGAGCACATTTTCCTCCTCTGTGTTGCGGTACTTACAGAAGTGTCAGGCACCTCCGCATAAGGTGCTCTTTTTCGCTCCCGTTGCGCTTTCGACGTTGAGAGCCTTGGTAGAGTTTTAATTGAAGAAAATATCTGCGCCCAATTGCGGAAAATACAGGGAAGAGATACTACCTGGCGCTCATGTGCTCAAGCGGCGATATTTGGCGGTCCATGGTTGGTCTGTGTCTCTTGAGTTTTGTTCTTTGAGAGCACATGTCAATATAGCTCTTGCCTCTGGGTGTACAAGCTGCAACACATTGATTATTCCCTTTCTTGCCGACAAGGGGAGTGCAATGGTTTTGGAACAACAGGGCTACTGACTCAGTCTGCACGTTTGTATTCAACACTTTTCTTTAGCGTGCCCTCTTGGGCCATTTCCTGAAGTGCTTCGTGAAGAGCTGCCTACTGATAATGCTATGAACGTGTCTTGCTCCGTGCAGGCTTGGAACAGCACTGCTTTGCAGTCCTCGTATTGCCTGACACCAAACGACGTTGGGCTTAATACTAGTACTACAGATCGCCTTTAAACAACCGAAATAGCTTCGTGCCTATTAGGAAGCTTTGATGCCTGCAAACGAGTAATATTGTTGGTACTGGGAGAGTATTCGTGAACAAAACCGAGAAAATGCGAAGATTTTGATGAAGAGCCACTCACAGCTTGAATGCTGTGAAGGGGCTAATGAGAAAGAATATCACTTTGCTGTTGGAAAGCGCAGCCACCAGACAATATTGTGCTGCTCCTTTCTCAGTTGTGGCTTAAATTTTGAAAGACATCTGTAGAAATGTCATCCACGCAACTCTGTTCTTAGCAGGAGCTTTAGTTGCCCTGGCCTCTTGCGTAAGTAACCAGTGTGCAGCGACGCAATGCGCAGTACGCCTCAGGACAGCATCGGCACACCTACCGTCGCCTATCTATCACCCCGCTGTTTCTTGCTACATATCTGTGGGACCAAAGTGGTTTCTGAAATCTTTGAGATGCAGAAGAGGGAGTTCTGCGGTTGTTTTAGTGTTACACTCGTCTTTTTGCAGTGCTCTGCGGCTTCGTCGCCGGCTTTGAAACTCTTGAAGGGCGTCCCCATTGTCCGCCAGGCTTCATGTTCATGCGGCCGTAACAGTAGTAGTGCGAAGTTAGGCTGGTGTGTGTTCATGCCAACAGTGTACACAAAAGTTGGTTGGTTGGGTTAACTATCACTGAAGTATTGCAATTAACGTGCTTATTGGGCGCGCTGAGTCGCCATCAACCCAGGTGGCGGCCATTTGTGAACTGAATGGCTTTTTACGAGGAAATAATTGGACGTTAAGAGAATCTGAAACAACCAGTATCACAGCTTTCGAGGAGGGCGAATATAATGCGCCACGTGCCATGCTCCGAATCCCATGGGGGCGGCGTTGCTGGCCTAGGACTTGCTGCGCCCCACAGTTCAGGAAGTTTCCTCTTAAGATGCGTATGCTGAAGTGTTATACAAATTTATAAGGGCTACATATAGATTGTTCTCAGGAATGTGCAAAGATTTTAGAATCCTGAGCTGCGCTGCAGAGGATATCAGCGTCGCGAATTATCGCGCTGCGATGCTTTCCCAAGGGCGGAGCCTACTTGTGAACTGCAGGCGCGGAAAGTACCAAATACGCTTGTAGGAGGATGCTTTTTAAAATTGGGTCATTCTTGTAGTATGTACTCAGGGAATCGGGTATCGCGCTTAATGACGGCAAAAGCTGCAGCAGCTCCTAAGGCAGCCACGTGCCAAACCCGGGCACGTCTGCATTAATGCCTTAACAGCTCGCTAGGCATGTAGCTTTGCTTTTCTTCGGCCTGTTAAATTCTCCTTTCCGCTGTGTCTACGTCAACCCCATATGCAGGCTGCATGCTACTGGTCTGCATGTACGTGAGGTTGTAGCGTAGTGACTACGGGAGAATCCATGGAGGCTCGAAACATACTGTGCGGAATCAAAACATTTCAGGCGTATTTATAAGGTGACGCACACAGCTGGCACACTGTAGAGGGGCTTATAGCGGTGATACATATATATGGCCTCTTTGACGCAAAAAGGGCAAAGACTTGCAAGCTTTTATCTCACAGCAGCCCAAGTATTTCTGACCATTTAAAGGTATGCATTGCAGAAGTTTCGTGTTTGGAATGGCTCCAGAGAGTTCCCTCACTGGAAGGCTGCTGCAAAGTAATATGCGTGCGATTAGGCCTCCGCAAGACACTGTAATAAAAGGCGTGGGATGCCGTATAAGCAAGTCTCCTGTATTTCACGGCGTAAAACGTTTTACAGTTTCCGCATATTGTAAGAATGTGCTGCTGAGCGACATACGGCGCTCCCCATGCTGATACTTCTGGCCTTACTACGGGGTCAGTGCAGATGCATACATTGTACAGCGGTTCGCTCGCCTGGGGCTAGAAGACGCGGAATCTCCCTATCATGACAATTAATATTTAAATACTGCATTGACTAGCAGCTAGTTGTTGGGAGTGTAGGCATCCGTGGAATTTCTTGGCAGGCGTAGCCAGATCTGAATGAATTCCAGAGAGTACAGTCTCTCCAGCCAATGGCGAGATATTCACGCCAGTTGCCTAGCGAATTATACTCTCCGAGAACCTCTAAACTTTTGAGCAAAGGCAAATTGTGGCATGCGTGGTTTCTTGCAGTTTCACACACGCGAAAGCAGCTATAATGGCTCCATTGAGACAATCAAATGGCAGGACATTATGATGAAAGCTTACGAGCAGTTCACTCAGACCCACCAGACATGGCATGAAGTATGCCAAGGAATGTTGGGAAAATTCTTCAAAGACAGTGTTTCTTCACTAAATTGTGGGCCATCCAGCAATGTGCAACTCACACACAGAACTATTACACACAACTTCCGAGAAGACGAGGAGCAGGGGCAATAGGCGACCCGGCAAAGATTTCGTTGCAGCTGACGAGAAATCTTGGGTATTGATGAGGACTCCTTTTGGACTTCTTTCAATAAGAGTTGCCCAGTGGATGCAAAATGGAGGACGGAAAGTGATAAGAGCGTGTGCTAAATCTTGGCGCTCCCCGCAAGAAGTATTCTGACATATTTGGCAACGAACTCGGAGATGCCGCCGATTGAAAAAATTCATCCAGTGTACCCTCATTTGTGTTTCACTAACTGTGGAGCAATGTTTCTTGCTCGATTTAAGGGAAGGCCGCGCTGTTATTCGATTGCTGCGCTGTGAATCTGTGTAGATGCGGGCGCACGGCGGCTTCCATGCTGTAGAATGCGGCATGTCTTCGCGGCTTCTTACTCGTCTTTGTTATTTTGAAATTTTTGGTTTGGTTAGATGAATGGTGATTTCCGGTGCCATCCGGCGGAGGGGGTATGCTGATCAGCAGCTGTGCGCATTCGGAAACACTTATGATCCACTCCTCGGCCCCTCAACCAGCAATGGGTTAAGATGAAAATTCTCGTCCTTCCAAGCATTGCTGTTTCTTTGAGCAATATTCCTGAGATGGGAGAATATTTCACTACGGTACGAGCTCTTAAGGGAGCCTGATCTTTCGTTGACGCGAAGCCGTCCGGTTCGGGCGAGTGACCTTGGGCTCTACCCACAACGCAGAGACTTCCTCTAGCGTTGCTGAACATAGTTTGCATTCTTAGAGCAAATGGTCAAACGCCAAACAACTCTTTTTGGAATACGTCCGTCTTCATTGCTATACAGCGCCACAGGTCTACAAACTTCAAGAGCCTCTCCGGGTCGACAGAATCGAAATCCTTTTTGACTTGTAGCCTGCTTTTATCAGCACAACTGAATCGGAGCCATTAGTCTAGAAAGAAATCTATACCTCGCGATACCTGAAGACAAAATGGCTGCAATGCTAACGGCGGGCAGGGAAGAGATACCCATTTTTGAAGCCTTGCAGTCGGCGAGTAATACGCTTATTATGCCGCCTTCTCATCATCAAGTACAGCAGCAAAAGCAGTCCCATGCAAGTCAACAATTCCAAGAGGAGCAGCAAAGGCAGCCGTCTGTACAATTGCCCGTGAAGGCAGCAACTGACGGCGGAATGGATGCGACTGCTCGTAACTCCGGTACTGAAAATCCAACAATTGTCGTGGGAATGCTGGTGCAATGTGGGGAATGCGGCAAGAAATTTATTAATTCCCACTATTTGGATAAACATATTAATAAAAGGCATCGGGGAGATGTCCGGCAGTCCGGCATTGCCCGATTTGATACATCACACTTCTCAACACTTGGCCAGACTGGGTTTCAGCAGCCTTTTGAGACCGTCAGAGCGATCGTATCAGCACCTCTATCAATATTTGAGCAGCAGCAGCAACAGCAGCTTAAGCAACAACAGCAGCTTTTGCAGCAGCAGCAAAGCCTTCAGCAACAGCAGCACCTTTTACAGCAGCAGTTAAGCATGCTAAGCGCTGCTGCCTTGAGAGCTAACGAAGTGCCACAGCCGGTCACTGCAATTTCTCATCCTGCTCCAGTAGTATCCGCCACAGGAGCTGTGCCATTCGGGGAGGTGGGAAACACTCTTGCTGCAGCGGCAGGAACCAAGAATTCTGCTATACCAACGGCAGACGATAAGCAGCAGACAGTGGCTGAAGTGAAACAAGACGTTCAGAAGGAGATTCAGAAAGCAGTCAAGGTTTGTCAACCGGCAAAAGTATTCAGTTCCAGCGTTTGATGAGCCTTAAGCTACTTGACTCGTATTTTTGCTGACAAATGAAGCACCAAACTGGCAAATTTGTGCCGTGCTGAATTCACTTCGTCGGATAGCCAGATACTGTTTTTTTTACAGACACTAAGAGACACCTTCAAAGACGAGCTCTCCGAGCTGCAGCAACAACTCAACAGCATTGAGGCAAGAACAGCGCATTTGTGCTAAATACTTAAATGGCAAAGCATCACACCACAGGAGAGCATTATTGGCACTTCAGTCGAGGATTCCGTTGCATCGATGCGGAAATTCCGAGTCAAGGCTATGCTTGAATGCGTGCGCTCAGGCTCCACAACATCGTGACACCGCTTTGATGCTTCTAAATGAAATAAGGAGCCCGACTTTAAGAAACACAAAGGTGACTGTTGTGGAAGACGAATAAACAGCTCCGACACACACAACAAAATACATAGATGCAGTTGCACTCGAAATTGTAGCTAGCTTCAGCTTTATCAGGCTCGGCGATATGGTTCACTGCACAACTACCAGCATAATTATGACTTCCGTACACACTGATCCACATTACCCTCTTTCGCCACTTCGCTCGCAGAAAAATCGGACTAGAAAAGCCGAAGATGCAGCTTTCTCTCATACAACAGGACAGAAGGTGAGATAACACAATGCGAAAACAGCAGCATGAAACAGTTTCGGAGCCAGAGGAACCAGGAAACTTGCGTCAGTGCCAAGTTTGCGAGTGAAGCAGCTCGGTCAATCTGTGTTGTTTGCTCATGCAGCATTCAAAACCCACGCGGCAATGCCATACCCCGTCTCCCATGTCTTCAAGTCACTCTGGCCAGTCTTCACCGGCTTTTCGCTGTCTCGAATTCATCTGTCCAAACAGATTTGCCTAGCAAATCCTTCAGGCTGGAACTGCAGTTCTATGGATTTGCTTACGGGCCTTAGATACTGCTACCTTCGTATAATCCAGTGCCGGTTTGCAGGATTGATTTTCCTATGTGCTCCAATTTTGGTGTACCTACCGAATCTCTCCTTTTCGATGGCTTATGTCGCACAATATTCAGTGTCCTTCTGCGAGTGACACGGCATTATATGAAGGGCACAGCAAATCTGCTTTGCAAGTACGAAGTACTATCCTCGTACATGCACACGTGTTGAAGGAACTCCGTCTTTTGATTCGCTTGCTTATGATGCAGAAAGCGGCGAAAGCAGTGGGACAAGCAGCAGTCGCTCCTACAGTTTTACAGGAAATGACTGTGCACGAAGTGGGAAGCCCCACAGAACACAACCTAATTGCAGCATAGGAAGAGACAATGAGCGTGTACAAGGCAACAAGAGAGGGCGTCATAATGGTTCTTCAAAGGAGGAGTTTTACGCTGGTCGAAGTGTAGCGAAGCAAGGTCCACGGACAAATCGGCGCAGTTCAACAAAACCTTTTAACGAGCTAGACCAGATATGCAACAGTACACGCCTGGAGGGTGTGGCTAATGAGGATGGTGCCGTCACAAACGAGCTTCGAGGTCATCAAAATAACGCTGAAATCCGCTCAGTGGACATGCCGCAGACCACTGCTGCCACAGGTCCAGAAGCTGCTAAAGAGATGCGACGTGCCATCCTTTGCCTCTTGATGTACTCACACAGGCAAGCACAAACGTATAAGTCGAAAGCATTAATTAAAGACTTGCAAGGTTAGGCATCCTTAGAGCTTACTGTGTAACTGTGTAAGCCCTGAGGCGTGTACTACTAGGAGCTGCAAATCAGTTTCCCTCGCAGCGCAGTTCGACACAAACAAAACCAGCACTTTGTAGTCTTCCGAAAGATGTTTCCCAGTCTCTACATGCCGAATTGTGCAGGGAATTTATGGCTAGAAGCCAACTGCCCGACGTACTTAGACATAACAACAAGCCCCCTCCGGATGAGGTAGAAAAACAGCTTGAATTGCCCCCAGGTACGCTGTCTTGTCAGTTGGCCAACTACTTGCTTCATCCGGCTGTGGCGGGGCAGCGATCGGGTGTCACCACGTCCAACGCTCCGCAAAACTCTGATAGTTTAAACTTGACATGGCCAACACCACACGGAACAGGCGGTTGTTGTTATCATCTACATAAGCCCCCACCTCCTCCAAGAGCATTCTCCGTAAGGGCTAAATTCCAGCAATTCTTGCAGCGCTTCTCGACCAAACCTGCGAACGGTCCTATTACCTGCCCTGCAGCTCAGCAGCAAGCCTCTGCTGCAAATGGTCCTCTTCAAAGCCCACGCCAGAGGTGGCTTCCCCCAACTGCTGTGCCGCCTGCACAGTTGCCTGTGCGTAATATGGGCAACAACCCCTTGGTGCGTCTCAACGGTGCCCAACTATTGATGCAGCATGCAGGGCAGTCCGGTAGCGTGGCGTTGCCCCCAACAGGGGTACAGAAGCACCCACAGCAGATACTGCCTTATACTATCGACGGCGGAGCTGTTCAGACTCCCGCTAGATCCCTTCCCATAGTAACCAATACGTCAGGAAGCAGCACAGCTCGTCGAGGGCCTCTGGGACCAGTACCTATTCGTAACCAGTTCCCTGAAAGTTCTACGGGCGCTGCGCAACGCCAGCCTCCGCCGCCTACACAGTTTGAATCGAATTCTGGAGGAAGGGAGAAGTCAAAGTCTATCACAGAGAGGGAAGTAGGAACAGTTCTGCCTGCCCTTGCGTGGGGTGGCGAGGAAGCGATTCCCTCAGAAGAGGACCTCGCGCTTCCTGAGCCCAAATCCCCGTTTTATCCACCCAGAGGCACTGAAGGTGGGAGTAAGTTAGGCCCAGCCTTCCCGCCATGCAGCAGCTGGACTCCCATTGAGCCACCACAGGCAGCGACGTCTGTTCCACTTTCAGTCTTCCATGCTGCACTGGCGGCAAGCGGAGCTGCTCACCCGCCTCAAACGGGCAGTATTGGAGACCGGCAAGTATCTTTGCAAGCTCCACTGCAGCAATCAAGCAACCGCAGCCTCCCTGTGAAGCAGCAACAGCAACAACAGCAACAGCAGTTGCTCGGTCAGTACACAGGGCCGCACCCCTTTGGAGGCAATGCTGGAGATAATCGCAGGCAAACTGCACCTCAGAGTGAAGAACCCAGTGCAATACTGCTCAGGGCACCTGAAAATGCCTTCGGGATCTTTGGAGGATCAACAGCTTCGGCTCCAAATCAGGGTCAAGGTGGCAGGCCCGGCAACGCGGAATATCTCCCGTCAGCAAGGGGCAGCAGAACTCTTCCTGAAGATGCGGGCTGGACAGAGGCGCCCTACCAAACAGAAAATGATCTCGGTCCTTGGCAGTTTGCAGGGCTGATGTAAAACTGGGATATGAAACGTTTGGGCGCTGCTGTGCGTGGACCCGAAACACACGAGCCAACCATGCTAGCCTCGTTTAGTATGAGTGTAACAGTTCTTTAATGGCTCGCCCGATATTTGCATCCAGTCACACTGGTAGGCAGAGGCTAACATGCTTACCGGATGGTTCAATGGCGAGGCCAAAATCAACTGCTCCTAATCAACCCCAGAACGGTTCGGGGGTTCTGAAGTATTTTCCCCTCTTCGTTCCATAACAAGAATTAGTTTTGGAGCCTCCATGGCTACTTGAAGTAGGAAACGCATTGATGGGCTATCTCATTTAAGCGCCAGCGGTCTCTCCATTCTCCGCGCTGCAGGAGCACTAGAAAAAAATGGTACAGCTAGAAAAGACACCAAAGTAATAAAAATCATAACAGTACAATATTGGTTGGTGAATATGTATTCATTACTGCAGCACCCTGTCTGAAGAATCAGCGTGAGCACAGCAGTTAGCGAAAAAGAACAGAAGGGGGCTGACAGCGGAAAAATGTACTTATTAATTAGGGCAAAATACCAAAAAGAGATGTAGAGTCGAAATCTTCCAAAAATATAAGATGGAGGGGACGGGTTGTCGTCCGAAAATCGAGAAGCTTCATTATGACATCGCGTGTGTTGCGCCCATGTTTGATATACTACGAACTATCTGTGCACTCTACTCCGAGGAGAGTAATCATCCACCGAAATAAAGATTCTACCGAAAAGAATTCTTTAAAGCATCCTGCAGCATTATGCAAGTGAATGGTTTCGCCGTTTGCTTCAGATTTTGAGACCTTTCGGGTAAGTGACCTCGTGGGGCCAGATCAAGCACGCAGTACTGACCTGTTACGGAACAGCACAAAGGCCTTTCAGTGTCTTCTTTTAAATAATTCGGGATAAGGACATAAAATACTGGTTCGATCTGAACTCAATTTTTCTAAAGATGAGCAGTACGGCGCTGCTTTTTAGCGCGGTGGTCAGCCCTGTCGTAGTATCTCCTGCTGCCCTTAGTTCATGTCTTTTGGTCCCTCTTCAGCGCTGATCACTGCATTTTTCTTTGTGATGCATTCTCGCTTGCCTTTTAGCCTCTGCTGTTTAGTGCATTTGGCACCGTAAGTCCAAGGCACCAAGTTTTCCGTTTTCGTGTTGAACCGCATTATTGATCAAAATGGACGGAGAGAGTGATGAGCTTGGGACTCCAAAATTTGAGTTCATTACACCAGAAGGAAGGCAACACAGTAGCAGGGGCTATACAGGCCCCGGAATTGCGACCTACCTTGTCGATGAGGAGGGAACTACTGAAACTTTTGCAGGCGAATATGTCGGCGGCATCAGGCATGGGGAAGGCAAGACCTACTGCGCAAAAATAAGCTAAAGCAGTACAAATATGAGGGGGCAACCGTTTCTTAGGTCCAATGAATAAGCATTGCACAAGTGAGTGCCTCATATATGCGTGTCTTATGTGCGTTTACATATATGCTCTTATTATGTGCTTTAGGCGAGTATCAGTTTGCAGATGGCTCACAATTCAGGGGTACCTACGAAAACAACAAAAAGAATGGGCTGGGCAACGCAACATATGTTAAGAGAGAACTTACTGAGGAAGGAGGTAATTCCGGTCTCAGCAGGCAGTTGACAATCTAACAACTTCACGAGCCATTTGACGATGCATGGATCCCCGTTTGGGCCTAGCCACTGATCTTTCGCACAGCTGCTCGCACCTGAGGCTAGCATATTCGTCAGAATAGCTCTAAAATGAAGAAATTTCGCGAAATTGACACGCCTGGGAGTATCTCAACTAACGAAAATTTTACTTTTACAGGAGAGGCCCACATAATTGGTGAATTGAGATACTTGGGGCACTTTGTAGGCGGACAACGGCAATCCTATGGCTGCATGACATATCCAAACGGTGATGTGTACAAAGGTACTAGTGTAGTCTGCCTGCTGCCTCATGATTTGCCCCCATGATAGCTTTGCCTGTAAAAGCTTTTTCCAGAAAACGATGCCTACTGTGAAAGGCAGTTGGCTGAGCGTCTGGAAGCGAAGAAAAATAAGCAGGCTCTGTCCAGCAAATTTTAGGAGTGAACGAAGACAAACGTTGTCTGTCTGGTTGATTCTTCTGGTGAATTTGCTGCGCTGGATGCTTTGCCAACTGTACAAACAGGTGAGTGGCTCGGTGGTCAAAAGCACGGCGAGGGGTCTTATCACTTTCGGTCTGACGGATCCATACTTTCTGGCCTGTGGGTTGCGGGATTCTTAAAGAGAGGACGTTGGATCCTCCCCACCGGTGCAGTTTACGTAGGAGAGTTTGAGCTGAATAAGCCTAATGGGCAGGGCTCCTGGATACTACCTAATGGCAGTCAGGTGCTTGTGGAGTATATCCAACATGTGGGTGAAGAAGCTTCCGTCGAATGACTCTCCAGATAAAGCCACTGCAGCCTGCGCCCTTTTGTGTGCCCGAGACTTTGGACTGTACACGTAACCAGTAATTAATAAGCCTTGTCAGTCTTTCGTATTCTTATAGACTCTTGAAACTACTTGCGGCTCCCTATGCAGAGAAGAGAGATATCCAACCAAGGGACAATTGAAGAAAATGCAACAGAAGAAGAAGAAGATAACCCAAAATACGAAATAGAACGCATGAGCATGCGATGCATATGCAGTGTTAGTACACGAGAGTAGGCTACTCATCGCAAAACTTCTTCATCGCCTCATGCGATTACTCAAACGCCGGGCTTTGAATACCACGGGTGCTATATAAGCGCAACTAGCAAGCGCAGAGTCGAGGTAGTGCCTCCAGCATGGAACACCGACACTCGCGCCAACGACTTTACCGAGCGTCTATGACTGACTACATTTAAAACTATATTTTCTTACTCGAATCTAAGACTAAGGCTGAAACTGAGCATTAAACAGAGCATTGCTGCCTGCTGCCTGCACTTCATCATTTGAAGACATGTTAAATGGAGGAAGGCAGCTGCGAGACAACGAGGATGCAGCTAACCGGCGGCAGGCGTGGATAAGCTAGCAGCATTGTAGTTTCTGAAGGTCATTGTACCAGGCATTAGTGATGCGGACAGAGAGCAGGAGGTGCTACTTAGCATAAATAAGTACGCAGAGCTCAGACTATAGATACAGACTGCGCAAAATCTACACAATAGAGGAAAGTGCAGTAAAGGACTAGAAATGTTATAAAATTAATTTGACTTATTCACAACAAGCATTAGCCGCCGTTGCGTTGCCAGCAAAGGAGGGAAAAAAATATTCCTGCTCCTGCATAGCTCAATACCGCCCAAGAGGGCAAAGGTACAAAGTTTCTCCTTGAATAAGCGGAAAGCTCCGTTGATACCAAATCAACCCAGGCAGTCCTGCCATGCTGCTAACAGCCTTAAAAGGCTTTTCTGTGGGGCTACTCGTGCTGCGGTGCTGCATAATCAGCATGCCCACAAGTCCTGATGGGGCAGTGAGTGTAACAGTGTAGTTGGAAACACTGTAGATGGTGAAGCTGCGCTTAGCACGTCTTGTTGTCGCAACTTTACTGGAAGCACTAGCTGCGGGCTCAACAAGCAGTGCTCAACAAAATTTTGAACGATACATGGCAAGAGCTTTGTCCCCATTGTGGGAGACACCAGAGATTGTCCTGGATAGCTATGTAGGATGGCGAAGGCAGAAGCATCAAGTTCCGGCAAAGCCGAAAAATAATGTCCCCAAAGGGTTGAGAGACACTGAATTTCTGCCTGAGATTTTGCATGGTTTTAAGAAGCGTCAAAATGCAACATGAAGGAACTGGCTAGCGAGAGGCGTAAACGCAGAGAGACTCTTTTACAGCTTGGAGTATAGCTTGAAGGGGAGCGATAACAAATTGATGAGGAGCTACGAAACACGGCGATGATGCCAAAGAACTTCTTCCTGTAAGCTGCCCTTTACTTCTTTCAATGCCTATAGTAAAAAACGTAAGTGAAGGGAAACCGATTTTTCGGGATATCCAGAATGCTGAGAAACACTCTCTTGCGAGTGCTCAGCGTGCGCAACACCTTCAGTAGAAGCTCGCGCAGCTAGTGAGTCAAAAAGGGAGGCTAATAAATATTAATTGAGTTCCGCCTTTTGAACTGAAGCATAGGGACATGAAGCAAAGGACAATACGGATGCTGGCTGTACAGATGCTGCAGTCCTGTTCTCCGTAGGGGTACTACTGGGCTTTGCAGCCCTGGTGCATCAAGATTTGGAGCGTGTCTGGCGAAGCCCCTGCCCTGAAGGGCACTCGCTAGCTTCATGACCTCTCTTCCGGCATCGATAACAAGTACGTCTGAGGGCTAATAATGCCCGATCATGGTGCGGGTGCTGTTGCTGATGCTGCTGAGGTGGGTAGTAGTAGTGCGTGGCAAAGGGAAAAGGTGGCGGACCCCCCAAGGCTCCCTGAGATGCCATGCCTTCAGATCGAGGCCTTCCCCGGAGCCTCTGGCGTATTTGATGAGCTTCGGGTGGTAACCAGTGATCCCGTTCCCTAGGTGGCGGTGCCGCTGGCAGTGGAGGGTAGACGTAAGACGACGAGCTGGGCCTCCCTGATTGCCCATTTGCATGATTCAGCCCTTTGTGTGACATGGAAGGGGGCAAAAGAAATGGCACATTACTGGATGCCCCTAAATAGGTTTCAGATGGAGGTGAGAGGGGCGCATTCGCAGTGATCCCGGACACTGGCTCAGGTGGCTGTACGAACGATGTCCCAGTTAGTGCTGCAGATGAGCTATTGCTGTTGTCACTGTAGCAACTGGTGGTCGCATAAGGATCAGGAATGCTTGAAAAAGCGTACGGATCTTCTAGGGGTAGGCGGAGGCTCAATGTAATGTCGCTATCGGGGCTGCTGTTTCGTTCTTGCGTCTGGCCGCCGGACACTTGCGTCGAGGTGAACAGATTCTGCCATTTCCCGGCTGTGTGGCTCGAGAATATTTTGTTTTTCCTCCATGGGGGTGTAGGTGGTCTTTTGCTCTCCTCTGCTGCTTTGGGCCCTTCCAAACTATTGGGAGGGTCGGCAGGAGGAAGCGGGATAGCCACTTGGGGGGTGTTTTGGACGCAGCACATTTGCACTGCGGGTCCAGTAGAAGGAATGAAATTTCGGCTGGACAAGTTGTGCGATTGGTCGTCAGGAGGAGGTGGTGGTGGTGGGGGTGGGACTATCAGAGCACCACGCTGATATGCCCATGAGCTGCGGTCCAGATGCTCCGTGTCACTTGCATCGCTGCATATTGGACTCATGTCTCTGCTACAAACGGCCCTCGTATTTCGACCAGTACAGTGTGAAGGTGCTTTCCAGGGTTTTGTTTGCCCCCAGTCTGCATTATGCGCCACCGTGGCTACCCCGAGTGAGGATATTGATCTGGATCCGTGGCAGACCTCTCCAACTGGGGAGCTCTTCGCAGATGTAGTAGCACGGAAGTTCCGGCTGCCAGAACCCCACATCCTTGACGCATACGAGGAGGCTGTGTGCTGGGAATGGCACTATTAGTCATGTCCGGGAGGACATCAGTCTTCACCAGTTGCCACTCGCGCCACTAGTGCAGTGACTAGTCGATCTCCCAGAAGAAGGCCCCTTATAAAGCCCCACACTCAATTTATGGGGTTTGAAGGGAGAGAGGAAAATTCAGGGCTTCTTAGGGACTCGCGGAACAGTTGGCGATCGCCGGGAAAGGAGGGGAGGGAGGGGTAAGGCCACTGGGCAACCTCAGGCCTGAAGCAGAGGCAAGAAAGTAGGAAAAACAAGCGACTCGACCTTTTCACTGAGGTCAAATGCGAGATAACAAGGGAGAAAGACAAGAAGCAGGAGATAAGTTCCTTCTGAAATCAACGACTTCATTAGGTGCGCGGTTGCCCGAGTCTGTGCCCAGTCCAGTGCTGTTATGTAGCCACTGAGGTTTACAACTGTTTTTTAGAAGCGAACGAAGCATAAGAATATATAATATAGAGTGGTATGCTTTACAGAGCTAGTGGTGGGCTGGTGACAGGTGTTTCATTGGAGATCTGCCGGCTTCGCGTAAGGTCCTCTGGTCCCCTCTACGAGACAGCTTGCATCAAGAAAATTCAGGGAAATATCCTGGACATTTCTTTACTTTCATCCTGTATAATGCAACATATGCTTACTTAGACAGGGGGAGGCGACCAATTTAGCTGTGATGTTATATTTTGGGCAGATCCTGCACCAGTGCAGTGACCTTGCTGGACCCTGGGACTTCTGACCCACGCTCGCAGGAAACATCTACTTGTCCCCCTACGCAGCTGCAATCGAATGTAACTCCTAAAATGCGAAATCTCGGATTGTTGTGTAGTTATTGGAAAATTTCTGCATTTTTTGGCTCTGCAATGCTGTTACTCACATGCTTTTTCAGCAAGGCAGTAGAAGATAATCCAATGCTGCCTACAGACGGGTATTCCTCTTGAATATGCTCCCGCATGAGTCGTCAGACCAGGGAAAGACCAAAACCATCCTAAACGAGGCATTGAATTCGACATCGAAATCAAGATGCTGGACTGGTTTCGATTTTGCCTCATTGGACAAGCCAAGGGAAACTGCAGCTTTGCCGCAAGACCAAGGTGCTACTGCTGCTAGGCTACCCACGAGGTGGAGCCGTTTGGCGTACCCGCTCACGCAAACGTCCTAAAAGGCTGCCTGGTTTAATGGGCGTGCTCGGAAGCTGAGCGAATGCCCGGAAATTCTATCTTTTCTTTAGTTATTACGAGTGTTAGCTAGAGCAAGGAATCAACATTGCAAGTGGCACAATGCAGGACACTTCTGCCTTCATTTCATTAGATGGCATAGGGGATGCGGCTGATCTGAATTCACTAGCTTCCATTGCTCTTCTTGGGGCGGATGCTCCATTCGTCTCAACCTCAGAAAATCGGCCACAAGGAACTCCTGGAGAAGTGAGCTCAAAAGTAGATGAATGCGATAAATACCGAAATACAAATGCTCCAAATTTCCACCTGGGCTGTTCCACTAGACAACCCTTGGTGTCTCCGCTGGGGTTTTCTGGCAGCAAACTTCTGGGGTCATCTGCTTCGCCTGCACAGACGAACTTAGACTGTGCGCTATCTGCAGCTGGAGCGGGCAATTCCCCAAACAGACCTATCTCTCCCAGCCTGGGACATCAAGCAGAGCTTTGCAAGAATACCTTGGAAGCGCAACACTTTATCCCCGTTACGTGCACCGGCAACAACTGCGGGGCTGCTTGTTCTAATTTTTGTAGCGTAGAGGTGCACAGCGAAAAAGGATCCTCCTGGGGAGTCATTGAAGAACAGCAACAACGGCTAGAGTGTTTGCAACAAGCCATAAACTACTGTGAAGAAAGAAGCAGCATGGGACGCACCCTCCGGTCTCGTGAGGCCGCCGTTCGCGCTCGGTTACTACATGAAAGATTGGAGCAACAAATGCACATGCAGAAACAGAGGCAACAAAGAAACAACGATTTAATCAATGAAGCTGTAGGGTTTTCTCTCGAAAAAACAGTCGATCCACACCGTCCTGCAGCTGAGCGTCTCACTGTCTGTCTGACTGCTTTACGCAAGCACATGCAGAGGTCGCTGTCTCCTTCAACTTTCGCCACCGTCTCTACAAGTAAGCTGACAAGAAAAAACGTTTCGCTGAACTCTTATGATCATAAGGCTGTTGCGTGAAAGCCAATTCCGTACCGACAGTAGCACGCTGCAAGCATGCTGTTGTGCTGTGCAGCTAGCCTGATGGGGTTTTTCCCAATTAAGCTGTGTTCCGTGTTATGCAGCTCCAGGACTAGGTGGGACGTGGCCTTTGCCCTGCGTACTGTCTTCGCAGAAGAAATATGAGGAACAGCATGCTGAGGAACATGGCTGCAATTTGCGAAGTACCACCACTAATCCGGCAGGGTTATACGCTAGGGAAGAGAAGCTCAAGAGAAAGCAACCTGAGGCGAAGAGCAAGGGGTCCAACTGTCTTGCTGCTGTGTTGTACAAAGGGCCAGAAGATGCTTCTGCTGGGCGCGAACTTGTACAGACACGAGCAACACTCCTGCTTCAACAGGAGCAGGGCGACAGTAACTCCTTGCAGCAGCTACTTTCCCTTGAAGGAGAAGTACGCGGACGCATGGCGACGCTGGGCGAAGAAGGATGCTGCGTACCAATTGGAACAGGAGATATCTGTGGAGAACGTACAGAGCACAAGGAACAACGCAGTGCACACACACCCATACCAGAGGAGACGTCAGAGGTCCACAGAAAGTGGACGCTTCCTCAGTCCCCACCGCAGCGCCTGATTGCTCATTCGCAATTATGCTGTAGCAGCAGCTTAATAACACACAAAGAAGGCCAGTCAAAGGGAACCGAAGCTGCAGCAACTTCCAAGGATCTTGTAAGCAACGAACCACAGACAACCTTTGGAGAACAGCAGTGGCATAATCTTGCTCGCCAGGTGTTTCTGCTGCAACAAATGCTCTTGCAGAGGGATTCACATGGAAGACAGATATCGCGCAAAAAGCATAGTTGCCGGCGGCATATTTGCACAAAAGCATCTCCAAAGGCTTGCCTTACAGCGACAGATGCAGTTGGTAGCTGCCGTAGAGTTCATCCTGAAGCGGCACAAATGGAAACAAACTCCCCGCCAACAAGCGCAGCAAATAATGCAGTTTCAATGGAACCGAACATGAAAAACGTGGATATAGATATGGAGCCAGATGCACAGGCTGCGGCGACTACAAAACTACGTTCTGGCGTTGAATGCACGCTTGATAAGCAGCGGCAGCAGCTAAATAAGCAGAAGATGCAAAAAGAGCAGTGCGAGCGGGAGAATTCAAAGCCGAGTGCTGCCAACAATGAGTTTTGCCACGAGGTTCTGGAAAGCAGCACTCTGCAGTCATTTTCCAATTTGCGGTCTCATGATTTGTCAAGCACTGCAAATGCTCTCGGCAGCGTGTGCAACAATGGCAGCAAAAGTAGTTGCCGGGGTTCAGACGCTGTGCACCAAGTGCGCAGCAGGGCGGGGACACCCGTGGCATCCGTCAACCCGCCACTCCGACAAGACCGCATGGTTACCAGGGCTGCACAAACATCAACTGTGGCACAGCTCTTTAGGAATGCAGAACAAACAGCATCCACCACCAATGGCAAAAGTAACGCCTCTGGGGACTTCTTTGGGACTTCCGCTCTCAAGACTACCTACTAGCAAGCTGTGATCACTCACGTCTCAAGGCCAGCTACTAGCAAGCTGTGATCGTAACGGGCAACGTGAAGGACCCGCTTGCTTTCGAATTCTCCCGGTGTCTCAGGAAGTCTAACGCACCATTTAAATTGAAAGGAGGAATTTCTAAGGAGGCACGACAATTTCGAGGAGAGAGCCGGACCAGCGCATCAGCTAGACGCTGACAGTAATGCTCAGAAAAAGATATTAAGCAGGAAAAGCGATGACAGGACATTTCAGCCAAAAAGTACACCCTACAGACCTTGGTGCCTTCGCAACTGCCAAGGAGATTGCCAAGCTACTTTCAGGCCTGTGATGACCAATGTAAAATAACTGTGGATTTTCGTGGTTGCCAAAGCTGTGAATTTTCATTCTTTGCTTACGACGTTGTCTAAAGCTGCTTTGCCAATGTGACTACGTGGAAGAAATCAGCCTAAAGACGGTCAGAAGCAAGCCCGCGGAGCTGCAAACGATTCATTTCACTTTAAAGCGCCTTTCAAATCTGTTGCGAAAAGCCCGAATACATTCCCTGCTGGGCTGACTGTGTCTGGGTCCGTAGAAAAAGTTCGTAACGTATAACTTCAGGAGTCGACACTGCATAGGCTTTGTCGGCATCGGGAAGGGCTGCAGCCGAACGGACGATACGTACTGTGGGAGGCCTGCTAAAGGCCCAGAGAGCCAGTTGGTAAAGAGCATGCTGTTTGATTTCAACATCCTCTTGGAGAGCATGCTGGAAGTAAACTGCTTACACGTGCTGTTGCACTCAGGACAACTGCATCGCCGCAGCAAGCTTGAAGAAGTTCTTGCTGTGGCGCCAGCAGCTACTAAAAATGAACGCCACCTACTTGCTTCTACCTGGACAGTAGTTCGCACTTGTTGTGCGAAGCAATAACAATACATGGGTCCTTCGGTAAACTGGAAAACTATCCTCGCGATGCCACGTGAGCCACATTGATGGCCTGGAGAAGCTTTGTTACCTATTCAGGCAGAGGGAACATCACAAAAAACGTTAGAGCCTTCCAATGCAGAGTTAGTAATTTTAGATCCTGATTTTTGTGCTGTGCACTACTCGGACTGACTATGCTGCTTCCCGCACCTTGAGACGCTGCTTAGTCTAGAAGAAACCGACTCAGGCTTTGGGGCCAAAAACGCACCTGTAACACAGTCTCTCTTAGCTCTGCAGATCCTGCCACGATCGAAGTGTCCTCTGGTCCACCAGAGTTGGTTGCGGACTCAGCTGCCTGCAAGAATTCTACAAGGTTTTCACTAAGCCGCTGCAGCTTTTCTTCTGCATATGCCTTGACCTCCATCTCCCACACAAGTTTTCTGAAGTCATTCTCGCCAGAATCTTGCTCTGCGGATTCGCCAGTCGTGGCTGTGCACTTTGTCGCAATGCTCTGCAGCAATCCTTGGGCACTTTGCATATCATTCTGTTCTGCTTGTGCTAGGGCCTGCGAAAAGCGTAGTAAAGTTGAGGCCACACATAAATACATGAAGTGGAAATACTGCTAACTAATACGGCTGCATCATGTCTAAGATGCTCTCCGGAGAGAAAATTTTGCGTTTCAACGTGTGAGGAAACATATGCTAAGCACAACTTGCTTGCGATCGGAAAAGTTGACTGCACACGCCTGTAAATGTGAGCTAACGCCGTTAGAGCCTCTAGTTGCTTGCATGCTGTGCCAAACAGCATGACGGTATTTCTTTCGTACCGCTTGCTTCTCTCGAGATAGCTTAGCCTGTCTTGCAGCCCTAGAATTGCGCTTCGATGCCAGCACTTCCTTCTGCCTTTGGCGCTCCCGTTCTGTCGCACGTCGGAGTTTCTCTAAACGACGCTCTGAAGCCTGCCTAAGGTCATCCAAAGTCTTGCCTTCAGAGCCCATTGCTTCAATGAACTGCCGCAGCTTGCGAGCCTCCTCTGCTTGCCTCCTCTGCTGTCTCTGGAGATCTTTTTCTTGACCCTGTTTTCGGGCTGCAGTTTCCTGAGCCTTTGCGGACATCTTGCGCTTTTGAGCTGCAGCATGCGACTCTTGCAGCCTTCTTTTTTCTTCCTGTTGCTTTCTCTCTCGAACCAATTTCTCCACTTCTTGAAGACGTGCAGACACAAATCTGCGGAGATCGTCACGCTCCTGCGCTAGCCGCAATTTTTCCTGAGAAAATGGGCGAAAGGTAAAGATGGGCCTTATGGCTCACACGATTTGATGGTTAAGAAGACTTAAAAGCATTTATGGAGTTTGCGCACGCCGTGAAGATGAGAGGCAAAAAATTATGTGGAATCAAGGGGTTACAGACTCCTAAGCAAAGTGCTGCACCTGCTTCGCGTGCTCCAGAAGAGTACTTGCAGGCGAATCATTGACGCTGGTGAACTCCCTCAGTGTGTCAATCACTGTTTGAAGATGCTCCTCTTGAAGTCTAAGGGCTTCGTCTTGCAGCGCAGCGTCTTGCGCTGCCTCCTGGATCTCCCTGACCCTAGCTTGATGCAGCTCTGATGTTTTCCGACTGGTATACGTTTTCAGTTCCGTCTTCACGGCTTCATTTTCTGTCGCAGAACCTGTGTTGTTGCTGCAGCGCAGATTCAGCACGTGCCTATTACGAAGAGACTGCATCTTTCAAAACATCAATGGCACGAGGAACTTCCACAATATGAAGAGTCCAGTCCAAGAAGAACAATGCGGCTATTCGTTTCTTTACACTGTGACTTCACTGTATTAATACGAGAAGCACGGGTGACATAGGGGGCAGGTGATTCGTCCGCAGTGATTCATTAGATAATTTCCTTCATACTTTTCAGCACTGGCTTGTGCCTCTTGTGACTCAGCTTTTTGCTGCATCGCAGCGTTGTGCCTGTATTTCGCCTTCTCTTGCATCTGCCTGACTACAAGAGCCTTTAGATCGTCTCGATATTCTTCCTTCAACTGGTTGTGCAACCTGAAGACATCCATAGTTTCGCCGTAAATATTTGACAAGCTTATTATAAGCACAGTCACAAGCAAAATGCAGCAGCAAACTGTTTTCAGATTGTTGGCACAATCATGCAATACAAAAAGAAGCAGTCAGGGCAAGAATTATACACATGGTTGGACGCCTTACGCATATACGTTTTCTGGTGTGGGATTCATTCGAGCTGCAGCGAGTAGCTGTGCCCTTTTGTCATGTCGAGCTTTTTCTGTAAGGCTGCTGCTCAGGTCCAAAAATTCTTTTCGCGCTTCCTCCTTGCACGCTTCGAATTGCTGACGAAGTTGCCTTTGTTGCTCCTGCAGCGCAGCCTTCGCCTTTTCAAGCCGCCCTTGGATTGCTGCCTTTTGCATGTCTCTCTGGGACTGCAGATCTTTAAGCATGTCTGAAAGGGCTTCCTCCCGCTGGCGTTTCAGCTCTTCAAGCGCTTCAGGACTATCTTGGCTGGCCTCCTTAACTCTGAAGGACATTTCAAGATTAGCTGCTTCTGCTTGCATTGAACGATTCATTTGTGCCTCTGCCTCTCTATCTTCTTCCAGTAAGGCTTTTACTTCTTCCGCATACTCTTTACGAAGCTCTTCCGCTTTGCTGAAATGCACAATTTTCCGCATGCGGAGAGGATTGCTTTCCATTAGCAAATTGTGAAAGCCAAATTGCTGGAAGATACCTTTGAATGTGATGGAGCCTCACCTTCGAAATCCTTCCTTCATGTGCTCCAGACGAGTAGTTTGGGCTCTCTTGATTTTAGCTTCATTTGCATTCAATGCCGTACGCCCGCCTTGAATGGCTCGGCACCTTCCCAGCCATTCAGATTCAGCCAAACTAATCTCTCTCTGCGACTTTGCTATACTGTCCAATAGACTCTTGCTTCTCGCCCAGAAATCGTCATTTAACTTTACTCTTGGGGTCTCCAAAGCTATCTGCGCACCTGCTGAATTATGGCCAGCATCGATGTCCTGCAATCCCAGTAGACATCGCAGAAAAGCATTACGCAACGTAGACCTTCAGCGGTATAACAAGCCCTTTCTGCACCCAATTTCACTGAGATCAAGCGTGCTTTAGCTCCTGCAAACGGACGTGTCGCCTCTGGTGAGTGCCTGCTCTGCAACGCCTTTAAGGGTTCCTGCAGACGCCTTCAATAAAAAGGGAGCAATGCATAGCCTGGATGTAAACTAAAAACTTACCTGAAGGCTGTCTAGTGCTTTCGAGCCAGACGAAGCACATGAAGCTGCCCAATCTGGGCCCCTTTGTTGTTTGAGTCGGTTATCGTCTATTGTAGAGGCTTCAAATCTCTCATTTATCTGACCAGATTGCCACGTTAGAAGGTCCTCTTCCCTGTGCGCAGAAAGACAAAAATCTACTTGATAGTCAGAATTTGTGAAGCATGGAATAAACGTCAAGGGCATGCGGCAGGCCCCGAAATGTGCACGTAACGTACCAGTCACTGCGGAAGCGGGAGAAGGCAAAACGCATTCTCTCTTGGGTTCCTTCATCTACGTGGGGTGCTGTTGCATCATGCCACAACATCTCTTCCGTTTCACGAGCCCATGTGTCCTACAACGCAGTGGCAGCACCCTTCAAACATAGTTGCAGGTATATCTCCTACCAGGGACGCCCACCTGCACAGTTCTACGCTAGAGCAGTCAGAAGAAATGCAGCGTCGCACTCCAATATTACATCTTGGAGCGACTTAAGCCATGTTTCAATGTAACGACTTACGACTGCTATACGATTCTCTTGGAACTGGCCTTGAGCGTCTAATATATTCTCTCGAGCCCGTTTGCAAGCTTCTTGATGTTGCTGGAACGCTGCCCACAAGGCATCTGAGCTACGATGAAATTCCTCATCGCAAGAGGACTTCAGTATGGCAGTCCTCTCCATCAGTCTTTCCTTGAACTGCTTCATTTTTTCATTTTCATCAACTACCGCAAGTGATTCCACTTCCGCGCTTTCCTTTTCTTCTGCAGCAGCATCATGGAAGTATTGCTGGGCTGCTGCCTCTAAGCAGCTCACAGCCACACGTACAGCGTGTTGCTCTCCAATGGCTTGCAGCGTGCCTTGCGTGCTGGCATCTATGTCGGCTTCGCCTTTCAAGGCGCGGAGCCATAGTTCGCGTTGCTCCGACAGTGCACACTTGGCTTCGTTTGTTGCTTCTTTCATTGTCGCCTCTTGTTCGCGCCTTAGCTCATCCATTCGTGCCAAGTTTTCTTTGAGACTCTGCCCCTGAAACTCACGAGACTTGTCCATCATCGCCTCAACTGCAGCTTCCATTTCCTGTTTTCTTTCCTTTAAACCACGTTGAAGCTGCGCGGAGCCACTGCCTGCTTCGCCTTCCTCCAACTTTGCAGAGGCAAGTTCCTCTTGGATCTTGAGCTCAACATCAAAAAGCCTGTTGGAATGAAGCAAGCACATGGCCACTTCAAATCCGCATCGGGTCAAATACCGCACCAGTAAAGAAACTGGAGGCTTTATGACCGAAGAAACTCTTGACGGCTCTTAAGGGATCTAAGCTTTATTCAAGCGAGAACAACCCAAGGGCCCTTTAATTCTTTTCAGCCGCTCTTTGTTATACGAATGGGCTTGTTAAGAAGACGAATGCGCGACCTCAAATGCGTTACCGTTGTAAGTCAGGTTACATCTACAAATGGGCTTGTAAAAAAGACGAATGCGCGATCTCAAATGCGTGACCGTTGTAAATCAGGTTACAGCTTTCTCTACGAATGAAAGTCTATTTACAGTAGAGGGCAAAAACAAACCTTTCCTGGTTCGCAGCTGCACGTGACCAAGATGCTATAATAGTATTTAGCAGCAGTTTCCTCTCCTCCTCCGCGCTTCTCCAGAATTGTTTAATTCTCCGGAGCACCAAACTTCCAAATACATCTGCTTGTGCCTTTCGCAAGTCATCTTCGAGTTTTTGACGCTTATGAGTTGCTTCCATTCTGCAAAAGAAGGGGAATAAGTAAGCGTGTCTCAGGTAAGAGTGGAGGACAAGCTGACATTAAAAAATTCCAAATGCAGCTTATTGCCGCATTAACAACCCCTCCACACTACGCTCCACTGCTGCACAAAACAGCTTAAATCTTCTTAAAACGTCCTACAAGCTTTCATAGGCACTCGTTGCTTCCCGCTCAAATTGGTCGATGCGCTCAGCCTTGCTGGTGAACTGTTCCCTGGTAATTCGCTGAATGTTAAGGTCAAGTGAAGAAGCAAGCGATGCCTTTTGCTGCCTATACTCGGACTCTTCCAGTTCCCCCGCCTTTGCCTGACGGCGGAGTGTTTGAGCCTGCGTTCGGATCTCGGACTGAAGCGCCTCAGTCCAGCCGTTCACAGCAGCCTGCGTAACGGAATGGGCATAGCGCATCTCTGGAGATTTTGGCTGCATCAAAAACGAATAAACTTTTAAAAGATTGCTGACAGTGAAGGGACGGAGAAGCGGAATCAAGAAGTTAGTCAAATTCGTGACTAAAGTAACAGTGTAAAGCTAACAAAAATAAGGAACGTGTCTCTAGTACCTGGAAGAATTCCTCTTCGGCAGCCTTTTTATTCTGTATTGCGAGTTGTGTGCAAAGAAGCAGCAGCTGTCGTTCTAGACTGTGGACACTTGTCATGTACTCTGCCTCTCCACGCGATTTCTGGTCAAGAAGCACTGCAACTAAGGCTTCGCGTTGCTGCTCTTGGCCATCAGCAGCAGCTTGTTCACGACAAGCGACCTCACCTGTGCACATCGGCGGGCTCCACTGCGTTTCTGTGTGTGCGTGTGCTTGTGTGCGTGTATGTGTGTGTGTGCTCTGTTTGTGTCTATGTGTGCACACACAGACATAGAAGCGTAAAAAATTCTGTGCCACTTCTCGTATGTATGGCTTGATGAGCTTACTCAATTGCTTGTGCAGAGCTTCTGTTGTTATTTTCAGAGCCTGTTTGAAGTGCGCTCTGCATTCATTACTGTATGAATGCAGCGCTCTAACCGCTTTTTGCTTGTTACTCCGACTTTCTGCTGAAGGCAATTGAGCTGCGGCAGCTAAACTAGTTAGCCGGCTCAAGTGACCTTGTAGAAGCACGTCTTCTCTGTCAATGAGGCTTTGGAGTGCTATTGCCACTTCGGCATCAACTGCTGCAGAATATTGTTTACGACATGAATTCAGAATATCTTCTTCTCTCTTCCTGTACTCTGCAAACCGCTCCTTCATGCTTTCTTTGGCGTCTCTACCGGAAGCGAGTAGCTTGCAGCCTTCGGCAAGCAAGTTGTGAGCCTCCTGTAGCAATTGCAATTTTTCTTGTGCAAGAGCGTCAGCAGCGCCGTCAGTTTGCGTTTTTTGAGCCTTTAGAGTTGGAATAGATGCTTTGAACATTCGCTCAGAGGCAGAGAATACTTGAAATCGATCAGAAGCCTGGGTGATGAAGCGTTCAGCATAGACTGTTGCGTGTAGCAGTCGAAGATGCAACATGGTAGACTCTCCGATGTTTGCAGGAATCAATAGTTTTCTAGTGATTATGCCATGCTCCCCTTCTTCAGAATCCTCGAAATCGTTCCCAGAGGCGGCGGCACTTATAAAAAGATCGGTGGACCTTAATTCTCCTAGCAAGCGATTGATATTTTCCATCATGGGAGCCATCAACCCCCTCAATCGATCACGATGCTGTACGCATAACAGATACCCCCAGCTGCAGCCATACTCATAAAATAGTCGTTTTTGGTGCTGTCACATGAGCCATTTATACTGGTAGCCAAAAGGAAAGCTAAGAGCAGGAACAGCCATGCACAAAAGCCAGGCGCCGAACTTGATACCTGCGCAAAAGGTATAAGCTGCAAGAGCTTCATTGTGGTGGCTGCGCGCATTAAAGTAGTAAAATATCGATTTTTGCATACCTGTAGCCTCTGTTTCACAGGTGCCAGAGTTGTTAAAATTTCTTTTTGAAGCCGGCTGATTTCAACTGCTAGATCTTTTGTTGTTTCATGGTATTCGTGGCTAGCCATGGAAGAAAACGAATTCAGCTGCAGTGAGAGTTCGTGGAGCACGCCGAAAGCATTTTCAAAGGCTTGTGGCTGAAGTGTTCCTCGAGGTATCTCGGCAAGCATACTTTCTAGCTGTTCAGGCTGCAAAGCAAGCACTTTGTTGTTTTCTTGCTTGCACAGCCTCTGCTCGATCAGGTCTGCTAGCAACGACTCTAGACGCCTCCGCATTGTTAGAGCTGCGCTTCTGTTGCCGAGGACAAGGTCTTTACGTTCGCTTATATCTTTCCGATCTAGCGCTTGCCGCTTCTTGTACTGGCTTCGACGTGCGGCGGAAATACTCACGAGCAGCAGGACCAGCACAACTAATAGACAGGCAAATGTCAACAGCGATATTGTGAGGTCAGGCTCCACATTAAGTACTTGCTGAAGTTGCACTCCAATACGCGCGAGAGACGAATGAGTTGCTGTTTCAGGAAACCTGAAGAGTGCAGCAGCGTTTGAGGAACGGGTTGCGGCAGAGACAAATCGGCTGATGTGCAAGCGTGAATCTGTGCCCATGCATATGTTCGCACTAACCTTGTTCCAGTAGCGCACTGAATTCCCTCTCCAACGACGGAGAAAATTGCTTGAGGGCTGCTGTCTTCGCTGGTCCCAAAAGCGAAGACTCCTTCAACAGTGAAGGTGTATACGAAGTACTGTGACAGCAAATTACGCAAACAAATTGCAATTCACACGCTTGATAAGTGCACACATAAGAGAGAGATGAATGGGTTTTGACAGCTCCAAAACACTTCTTTTTCTACGAAAAATATTCGGCGGCTGTAGCATGCTAATGCAGCGATGAGTTCACTAATGTATTGTTTGCCCTTGCTTGTAGCTGACAGACAAAGTCCAGTGATGATGTTATGAAAACGTGAATTTCGAGCATCACATTCAAGGCCCATCATCTTAACGTGCAGAAGATGGCGATGTGAGAGAATTTCCCCGGCAAAAACTGTGCTTACTTCCAAGCTGGACGACGTGCTTCTCGTGTTTCTTAAGCTCCGGGACATATCGCGAGACCCCATAGCAGAAGCTAACTGAAGAAATGCCGAAATGTCAATCTCCGTATTAGTGTTTAGCAGGGAATCCTTCAGAAAAATTGGGTAGACACCTTCACCCACCCACCAGGCAACACTGTCATAGAGCTGTAAGCATTGAACAGGGGCCTTGACTGTTAAAGAAGTAGCTTCCGCGGAAAGGTGTCGAAGTGCGCCTTCGGTAGTAGTGCGGGTCGCCAAATACCGATGTGATAGATTCAGTTCGTCTTTCAAGCCTATAGTGCAGCAGGAACATGCATCCAAAGCAGAGCTCTTGCGAATACTATGGGCAAGGTGACGGGCTCGGCACGGTTGAGCATCTGTAATGGAGTGACAAATGGTGCCACACTCTATCGAAACACAATATAAGGGACCTGTTCAGTACTCGATTAAGGCCTGTAGTCATACTTTGAGGAACACTTAAACGTCCCAAAATTCCTTCGCTTGTGGCATCATAGAAGTGGATGGCACAGTCAGTGTTAATGTCCTTGCGACATCCTATTTTCCCGAGTACCCTCCCATTGGCCGAAAAGTCAGCAAACGAAAGCCGTGTAACGAGGCCGTTAGCCTCACTACTAAAGACTAAATCTCCATCTTCATAATGTGCACGGAGTGCTTCTCGCCTAAACGTAAAAGAGAAGGACTGCGAACTAGGCATTAAAAGGCCTGACCTGAAAAATGTGTTGATGGGTGCGGTAATTCGTTGAGACCGCGAAAATCGCATGACCGCACGTTTCAAGCCCTACCTGCATTCTTCGTCACAAAGCGCATTAGTTTCTACTGCGGGTAGACAAATACATTGCCCTGAAAGGTGCAGGAAGCGACCTTTGCCGTCTGGGCAGACTGATTCGCAGTCCAGTGGGTCCACGCAAAGCCCGTCTTTGTCACGTAGTTCAGTTTGTGAAGTAGCGAGCTGCGCAATTTGAGACCCCGCGCAGTTTTGTCTCACTATCGGCTGACAGTCTAGAGAAGAGTCAAGATTAGAGAAGGAAGTTCCTGCGACGTCGTAGCTTTCGTATCCGCCTTCGCAAATGCAAGAACCTTGGCTGGGTTGGAACCATCGGTGCTCCCCCAAACAAGTGCAAGTGGTTTGTCCTGCACTAGCTGTCGATGTTGAACCACAGGCGAAACACCCTGTTTGTCCAGGGCTATCTGAGTATGTGTCAGGGTCACATGGCTTGCAGGCTTCCAGTAAATTGGCACCCGCCTTTTGGTCATTGTACGTCCCAGCAGGGCAAGGCTTTGGAGCAGAGCTCCCAGCCGGACAGTAGTATCCAGGCGGGCAAGGTTCGCCATGATCAACATCTGGAAGCTGTGGGGTGCTTGTGGCAGTCCCTCCGTAGCAGAGATATCCAGCAGGGCACGGATCACACACTGACGCACCAGAAGAAGGAGCATGGGTCCCCTGCATCGAGCAGCAACAGATATGTATTTCCTGGCTTAACTTTAGCTAAATTGATTTTAAGCTCGCAGAAATTATTTCCGGCGCGAGTGAAGCACAAAACGTTCGACGTGAAGGCAGTAGGCCACGGTTTCTTTGGATTTTTAAATATATTTGCACCATTAGCAAGTCACTGGCGGCTCTTAATGACTCACAGCTGGACATTCCTCACAGCATGCTTCGATGGACTGTGTTTGGGTGCATTCATCAGAGCTAGCTCGGTATGTGCCTGCCGGACATAACAACGGCTCTTTTGCTCCTTCCGGACAAATTGCCTCTTCCGCGCAGAGCTCGGGATGCGGAGATGCTTCCGGACAGTAATAGCCGCTGGGGCATGACAGAGGAGACTCTACAGCTGCAGGGCAGTAGCTGCCAGAAGGACAAGGGAGCTGCTGTGAGGAACCTTGCTCACAAAGCTGCCCCGCCGGGCATGGTGATGGCGGAGCGTCTGCACCTTCGCAGAAGTACCCTGAACGTTCGGCGGGTAAAACAAACAAGGCAGCGCTAAAACTTGACGAACATCCATTGAATATAGTACTTCACTACCCAAAAAAGCAGAGATCAGCTTCAGTTCAGACACGGAGAGATGAAAGAAGCAACATTGCGCTAACAAATGAAACAAGTGGCATAGTCGAGAACAAGACGTGCCTGATGGGCATTCCTGGCATTCTTCAGCCAGTGTAGCTTTGCTTGTGACGCCATATGTGCCAGGTGCACATGGCGATGCAATGGCAGATCCCTCGGGGCAGAAGTACCCAATGGGGCAAGGCCACTGAGAATAGTCTGCTGTTCCTGCGGTACAGACGTACCCAGCAGGGCACGTCTCGCACCTCTCTGCAGATTCGGCTTGTGGAAGCAGGTTATAAGTACCTGCAGGGCATGATACTGGACTTACGCTCCCAGCGGGGCAGTATTTCCCAGCTGGACACTCAAGCACTTCCTGAAGATGCATGAAGAGATAACACATGAAACCGCCTAAGCAGTAGCTAGCTAGCTGTCTCTCACATTTTTGTTAAGGATCATGCACACGTTCCAGAAAAAGACGTGCAGATATTAGCAACAATGGAAATAGATGCAAAGAAGTGCGTTGTCTTTCTCTTGTGCTTGAGGGCCTACAGACGAATTCAAGCTGCAGTACCATCCTGCACTGCAAGGCAAGCAGTCCAGTGCTGTCTTTCCGCCTTCCTGTACAGTTGAGGTGCCTCGTTGGCAAGCTGTGGGAGTTGTCGCACCCTCATGACAGAAGTGCCCTAGGGGACAAGGCCCACCAATTTGCACAGCTGCTGGCGCGTACAGATTCTGCCATAGTGCAGGTGATGTTGACGGCCCCACGCCAGCCAGGCAGAGGAATCCCTCTTTGCAAGTACTGACCGCACGCAATCCGTCGCATGCTTGCCCAGAGCCACACTCAATGCACTGAAATAGCACACACACGCTGAGATGATCCACACTGTTCAGAAGCAGTCCCTTTGCACATATTCCAGTTTGACACCTCCAATGTTAGACAATAAACATATAGAAATCTCAAAACCTTTTGCTTGCTTTAACAGTGTCTATTTTGGGCCATAAGAACACATAAGCCTCGGCAGATAGTGCTTGCGTGCCTGTCCTGCTTCTGAAAGGCCGGTAATCGTCGACTTCGTTCCACCTGGACATAGTGTGGGCTCCTTCCCGAGCTCGCAGTAGTAGCCTGCTGGACAGATTTCTGGTTCCACCGCTCCTTCGCTGCACGTAAATCCCGCTGGACATTGTAAACATTCACTTGAACCTGAAAACAGCCAGACGCCCTACAATCATGTAGGTGTTGTGAAGTCTGTTGTCAATAAAGTGGAGCTACGTTCGCTAGGCGTGTCGACGAATTGTGAGGAAGGCCTTTTCGCACCTTGGTGAGCGATAAATGTGTTGGCGGGGCAAGGCTTTGGTTGTTCAGAGCCTGATGTATGGAAACCGCAGTTTGGATCTTGCTACAGCGTCGAAATGCTTCGATACCATCCGGCTACTTATCGCGCGTTTTCCAAGCAGTGGAAAAAAATAGACGCAGGCGAGAAGCATTGCCTCAGCATTAGGAAACTATGGCTTTTCTACAGCTTGAATTGCCGTGTATGACATTTTGTTATAGACTTTGTAGCTCTGCATACCTTCTGGACAGTAGTTGCCTACAGGGCAGAGGTCGCCAGCTGCTTCCTGAATGGGAGATGGCGACGAAGACCCTTCCTTACAATAAAATCCTGTAGTTGGGCATCAGAATGTTTGTTTCAATTCCCAAGTTTTAGTACGCAAAGTCAGAAACATAGCGCCCGGCGGGGTTGCTTTGATGCCATAATGGGCAATACGTGAAACAAAGGTTAGGGCTGCATCTGGCATTATGCTGACCTCTATCTAACACCGGAACTTTTTCTGATAAGCCGCCTTGTATCAGAGCTCTGTTGAACTTGCCTGGACTGCAATAACCTTCTGGCTCGCTCAGACCCCAGCTGCCGCAAAACATTCCCGCTGTGCAAGGCTGACATTCATCGATATCTTGAGCCCCCCAGCTTGAGTAAAATGTTCCTGGAGGACAGCTTTGAGGAGCTCCCTGCAGCAACGTCAAATGTAGGCAGTACAAATAACGAAACGGGCTCAAATAACGCGAAGTGCAGCCTCCCACTCCTTACTGTCATCTGCAAAGCAGTATAGCTTCTGCACAAAGCTCGCTGCTCACGCTTCCTTGAGGACAGTAGTGTCCTGGAGGGCACTTGCCGCTGGCATTGGGCCAGTCCTCTACATCTGGTGCTTGCTCTGTTGAGCCTGCCTGGCAGTAGTACCCAGCTGCGCAATCCCCTGAAGGTTCTTTCGAGCCCTCTTGGTCACAGTATTTGCCTAAAAGATGTCTCACGCAGTTTGTTTGCTCTAGCGGATAAACGTCTTCAGCACCAGAAGCATTCTGTATGTTGGACGTTGTTACTCAATGTTACAGTCCCTTGCGCTACTGCAGCACCACTTGTGTTGCTTCGTGAATTCATGTGTCCGCACTAGGACACAGATGGACTCGCCTGGAGGACATAAGGAGCACTCTGATATATCTTGCAGACCTTCGGCTATGCCGAGAGTGCCGACAGGACAGTTAGTAGCATCGATGGACCCTTCAGGACAAACCTTGCCTTCAGGGCACGGCGTGCTTATTCCAGTTTCATCTCCTGCAAAAAGCAACATTGATCCCGGAAGCGAAAAAGACGCCTCAGGCATGCCTCATCCTGAAAGCAGAGCTTGTCCGGGAAGACCTAGCAAAGCCAAATATTGAATTGTTGATATTATATGGAAATATACAGGTCTGCGATGTGGTTTAAAGTGCACAAAGTAGCGGGAAAGCAAAACATGCGTCAGCCGATGCACTACTGTGATTTGCAAGGCTTCATCACGGAAACAGCTTGCCTGGATTGCTACAGACGAACCCTGCAGGGCATTTTTTGCATTCTGCAAGCCCCTGAGACCCAAAATGAGCAAAATAATATCCCTGCTTTGCTGCTGCTAATCTCTTGCTTTAATTATAGGCCGACGATGAGATGATATGGCGTGCTGGCCTGGTGCGAAGTGTCGCGATTGAAAAATACGCTAATGTTAAGGAAACTAGTCCTACCTGAGAATCCGCATAGGTCCCTGGCTCACAAGGAATCGCCTTTGCGCCGCCGTCGCAGTAGTGGCCAAGTGGGCACATGCCACCAGTCTTATTGTCTATGGGTCTGGGAACAGATGCCCCTCCAGTGCAATAAAAACCGGCGTCACAAGGAAACTGCCCTCCACCAGGAGGACAGAAAGAGCCAGCAGGGCACGGCGAGCAATCGTTATCCGACGTTGCTCCCTCCTTGCTCCCTGTTGTGCCTAAGGGGCACCCTAAAGGCGTGCTAGACCCCGAAGGACAATAGTACCCTATTGGACACTTTGATCCTGGAAGGCAGGCTGTCATGTCATCCCCTGAGCATGATACCTCTGTGGGAGTAACTGATGGTGCCCCTAGTCTGCAGTAGTAGCCCTCTTGACAATCTTGCATTGAGGTAGCCGACGTAGAAGCCTCGGTTGGGCATGCTTTCCCTGGAGGACTGTGCATGCACCCCACAGCCGCAGAGCAGTTTGGATCCGGGCAACCGACTATTTGAGTAAATGCTTCCCGTTAAAACCTACTATCTTGACGGTAAGTATTTTTTGAGTACGCGACGCCTTTATGAGGCTTCACTCTGCATTACCATGGCTTGCATGCAGTGGATGCTGAAGCGCCTTTGTTTTCAAGATATGTTCCAGCAGGGCAGGCCGTCTTTATGCCGTCAGCACAAAAGTATCCTGCCGGGCACTCCTCAAGTTCTGAAGTGCCCTCTTGATCGCAGACAAATCCTGATCACCATGTAAGAGAAATAGTGACAGAGCAGCGCGTTTGCACGGATTTGCCAAGGCAGTAAAGACTCTCTGTGCTCCCTACATCTCCTTTTGTTACCTGGTGGACAAGGCTCGCAAGTTACCGCTCCTACCGCAGGCTGATAAGTCCTGCAGATGAACCAAAACAAGCGTTTAGACCTTCAAGAGGCTTGAAGTCCAGCGAATCGTGAAATGGCCCGGCCCACTCTAGCTTCTCACACAGTACTACCCAGAAGGTTGTTGGCCACCAGTGAAGACCAATGATATCATTGCATAGGAGCCTTTAAAGTTGTCTTCTGAAGTGCTCCATATGTACCGTGAAAATCTACTAATCATTAACAATTCGGGCTTACCCTATCGGGCACTTTACAGGGGCTGCGTCGTTGCTTGTGCACTTGTGGCCGACCGGGCAGGGAATGCCAAACTTTGTCTTTCACATGGGACAAGCAAACCAGATACTTAGGCAACACTGACGGATTTCCCTTTTCCGAAGTCCACATAAGTGCGAAGAAAATGGCCTCTTGCAAAGTGATTGTTTTAGCTGAGCTACGTACTCGCGACCCTTTCTTGCAGTAGCGGCCGTCGAGACACTTTTCGTCCGTCACCTCCGTTGCTCCAAGAAGTGAACAAACAGCTCCCTCCGGGCATGGCTCGCAATCTTCGAAGGAAGTTCCTCCGGAGCTTTTTCGCACAGTTCCTGGATACAAGCAGACAGTTGAACAGGCCGCATTACATTAGCTTCAAAGCCTGTATAGATATTGAGAATTCGTCGGATGCTCACGCTGACTACTAAACCCGATATGCGAAAAATTCATGGCTATGAAGCCTCTGTCCAAAATGAAGCCGTGTGACGGAGCTCACCCGCTGGGCACTTATACGGGAACGCTGATCCTTGAGGGCATACCGAGCCAGGCGGGCAGATCCCTTGCTTGACGTTCGAGGGACACTCAAGAGGGTTAAACACTGAACTGGACTGCCCGTCTGTTGCCCCATGAGCACAAAAGTGTCCCGCAACGCAGTCGCCCTTAGGAGCATTTGCCTTCTCATCGGAACAGTATTTGCCGCCTGGGCAAGGTGTAGGAGAAAAAGATCCCTCTGGACAAAAGGAACCTGGTGAGCATGGACCGCCACCCTCCGTCCATTCATCTTCTGGCGTCGCAGTAGACGCCCCAGAAACACAGAAGTGGCCTGCTGCGCATTTTGTATCCGGTTCCTCTAGGCCCTCTACGGAACAAGCCCATCCAGGGAGACAGGGAAGACATGATGCCTCGCTCTGCGACCCTGCAATTGGATTGAATGTTCCAGCCCTGCAAGCTTGTGCTTTCATTCCAGGAGCGCAGTATTTACCCTGCGCCACTCAAAATCGCACTACGCCTGAAGATAGAATGTTCAATGCAACTAAGTAGGATAAATGAGGTACCGCTGCTACGCTACTGTAAGCCATTCATGCTTCCAGGCTTCTTCCAGTTCTCCTGCAAATTAACTTACGTACAGTTGGACAAAGCTCTGCATCTGTGGATGTGCAGGCGAACCCAGATGGACAGCTTTCACACGAAGCCTGCCCCGCTTTTGGCTGATATTGATTCATATCAGTATCGCAAGGAGTTGCTTCTGATGACCCTGCGGGGCACTGATGCCCTGCTGGGCACCTGCTCTTAGTTGGCTGGGAGACAAAGCTACCCTCTGGGCAGAAATATCCCGCAGCGCATGGTCCTTGTTGAAATGTCAGACCGGGAGATCCACAATAGCTGATTGCACACGAAGGCAGACAAACCTATCTACTTAATGAAATTTGTTTGCTCATCTGCATCACCAAAACGGTCAGCATTGTGCTTCTTGCAAGAACAAAGATTTAGAAGGGCACTGTATTTAGTTTCGTCAACTTTTTACGGACATAGTGAAGCTGTACGAAAGGGTGCCATAGGCTGAAAGCAGCGGCACGTACCTTCCTGCTGGGCACGGCGTACAGGCTGTCTCCGAAGTGGCCCCTTGATTCCGTGAGGTCGTGCCCATGGGACACAATGTTGGGGACGACGAATTGGTGGGACAGTAAGCACCTGCTGGGCAGACCTGTGCAACCGAGTAACTATGCTGCAAGGTTCCTGCTTCGCAGTAGAACCCCTCTGGACAGTCCTCATTGGGTTGTTCCTGGCCGGCTGCCGTGCACAACTTTCCTCCTGGGCAAGGGATTGGAGTGCTTGATGCTTCCGGACAGTAATACCCAACTGGACATTCTTTGCATTCGCTTTGGTCTTTTGACCCGCGGCTGGAATATTTCCCTGGAGGGCACTGTTCCATATTGTCTGGGCTGGCCCTGAGCATGCAGCCGTAACGCACGCACAGAGAAAAAAGTCCGCTGAAGCGCATCCGGCCTCTCTAGAAAACTACTTACGAATTGATAGTGGCGGGGATGTGACTTACGTAGCCTCATTTGGGCAGTAGTGTCCGGGTGGGCAACGAAGGCAAAGGGACTCATTAGAAAGGTTGTTCGTAAAACCTACAGTTCCAGCCGGGCAGGCCTGTTTGTCACTTGAAGCTGTAATCAGGCCAATACAACACAACGCGTGAGCGCCAAAAAATGAAATGCCCTACAGCACATTTTGCTGGCACCGCAAGTTGTAGTTGCTGGCGAATGCCCACCTGCGGGGCAGAAGTATCCTTCTGGACAGGCTTGCTGAGAGAGGTCGAGACTTGGATCCTCACACAGGTAGCCTGCCGGGCATTTTACACACTCTAACATGCCTTTCGTGGGCGCAAATGAGCCTTTGGCACAGTTCGTCCCGTCGGTGCTGCCAGCAGGACAGAATTTCCCAACTGGACACAAATTTGCCACGCGCTCAGCTGTCGCTGTTCCTTCTGGGCAAATGAAACCTTCAGGACATTCTGTGGCCGTTAACCCTGCTAAGTCTTGGCACACCTTGCCTGCACACCGGGCACAAACCAGTCACATGATCTCTATTTGTGTTAGAGATAGGAAAACATATTCGGCAAGAAAAACTTCAAGAGGCAACAAACCCGTTGAAAATGCTTTTGTTGAATACTGCAAGATGCAGTGAGCAAGTTCGATGCCTACCTGCGGGGCATTTGGTGCAGTCTGTTGCACTTTGCTGCATTTCATTAGTACCAAGGCTGCCTCTAGGGCACGGTGTAAGGATCTGTTGGCTTTCGCAGTAAAAGCCTGCTGGGCAGGGACCAGCCTTGTTAGGGTCGTAAGTTTCGTCATCTTTTGACGGCTGTGTAGCTGGAGACCCGTAGATGCAGTAATATCCAGCTTCGCAATAGGGCAGGTTTTGGATCAGCTCTGTGTTTCCTGTAGAAGTGCATGCCTTGTAAGGGGGGCACAGGTAGCAACTGTTGATCGACGAGCCAAATCCAGTTTCCCTTGATGTTCCTAGAGGACACGGCACTTCAGTAGATGTTCCTTCTGTTGGACAGTAGTGCCCAGTGGGGCAAGGATCACATTCTGTGCTGCCTTCGGTTTTTGTGACCCATCTGCAAAAGCAAACGGACGGATGTATTGCTGAGGCGCTGATGCTTCACCTCTGGCCAAGCTGTAGGGGCCTTGAGGAACTGCAGGGGCTCTAATCTTTCGTCGCTCTTATCAAACTACCTTCCGTAACACCTCCGTGGTGAGCTAGCACTTCGAACTGAAGTTTTGAAGATGGCACAAAACACACCCAGGAGCACAAAGATAGCATTCAGCCAGTCCCTCGTGTGGGGAAAAACTTCCAGGTGGGCATGGAAGCTCCTCAGAAGATCCTTCAGCGGCGTAGTACCCCTTTCGCGCCACATTTTGTCTGCGGAAATTCGTCATAGCAAAGAATAAAGGGGGAGTTTTGCAGAGAGACTTAGAACAACGCAATGTTTTTCTCCGGCAGAACCACAAAACCTTGTGGTTCACCACAGAGATCTATATAACTTTTTCGCTCACACTTTTTTGACACTGCTTGCGGGGAAGAGAACGGAGAGCTTTGCACTTTGGCTTTCAAGCCCTAGGCAGATGTAGACTGTAACTAGAAGGCGAGCATATAAGTGCGATATTTCCCACTGACACGTGACAGAGAGTGAGGCTAGTTTACTCACCTGGAGGTATCGGAGCCTCCTGTACAATATGCCCCCGGTGCGCACGGTCCATCAGGCTCTGGAGAATGGCTTCCGGTGCAATACTGTCCAGCAGGACAATCTATACAATCATCTTTCGATGAAGCTCCCGGAGAAGGATTGTATTTCCCTGGAGGGCAGTATGACTTTGTTGTTGCCCCCTAAATTCGTAAACGGCAAGTGCAAAACAAGATAGGGCACTACATGAGAGCACAATTCGCATAAAATGGCACGCTGGACGTGAGAGTAGAAGCACCGAAGAAAATAGAAGGAAATCACGGAGGACAGCAAGCATGAAACTGACCTCTTCGCAGTAGCCCCCGGCCGTGCACGGCTCCCCAGTCTTTCCATCAGTTGGGCGTGGAGATGATGCCCCCTCATAGCACAGATACCTGAATTCCTCAAGCGCAGGCCACTAGATTCTGAAGGTGGATAAAAGTCAAGCAACCTGGGAAGATTTAATGCTAGATACAGATAGAAGGCCTTGCCAGAGAAAAAGGCTGTGGTGAATTCCCAAAATGGAGGCGCGTCGATAGATATGGACTAAGTCACCTTCTGCTTAGGAGCCGACTTGCAAGCGTACACCTTATGTATTGAATCGGAAATATCAGCTCATGGGCTCTGCGTTGGATGTGCAGCGAAAAAGCGTGAGCTTACCCCGCGTCGCAAGGACCGGTTGGTGAAGAGAGGCCTGTACAGTAGCATCCGCAGCTGGGTGCTTTTGTGAGCGGAGTGGGTGCGGGTTCCCTACGTTTAATGTGGCAGAAAAATTCAGCATAATTTCTCGCTGCCTGTGTGTGTTTGCAACAGTGTGTTTTATACACAACAACAGTGGTTTTTCAAATGCAGTGTGTTACACTAGAGGAGGGAGCCAGTGCACCTTCATCTTCGCAGTAATATCCGGGCAGGCAAGCCGTGCAATCATAGAGCGCTGAGTTCCCCGTTGCAGAGCTAAAGGTTCCAGATGGACAAGGCTTCGGTGCAATGGAGCCTAGTTCACAGTATTGGCCTTCTGGGCATTCTTGAGGACTGCCACTTTCTGGGCAGTAGGAGCCTGAAGTGGCCACCATAACAAGGTTTCGATCTGATGAACAGAGAGCTAAGGACTATGCTATGCACCGAAACAAGGTACACTACTATATGCATATGCATGAAAAGTTACGCACCCTGTGGGCATTTGTCACATTCTTCTTCACTCGCCGCCCCCGGTTGAGCTCTACAACACATGTAAGCATAAAAATTGTTCGGTTTTTTTACAACAGTGCACGTGCCGAGCATTGAGTATTGACCGGCTACTTTACCTTTAGTATGCTTCGCAGGTGGCGCTGACGTGCCCTTGTACTCGCAAAAAAAGAACAAACTAGACAAGGGGGATTCGCAGGCTACAGAACTTACGGCAGACTGCTAGCAAATAACTCACGAGTACGTTCCAGCCGGGCAGTGATGCATTGTTGCCGATGTCGATCCCTCCGGACAATAATATCCAACTGAGCAGGATCCCTCAGCTTCCGTCAGCCCTTCTATTGATGCATACTGGCCGGCAGCGACAGGCACGCAAGCTGTTTTGTCTGCCTGATGTAGTCAGCGCACGCAGATATGCAGCGGTATGAACATCGAGCCAAGGAAAATTTTGGCAAGCCTAAGGAAGCTTCTAGAATTCCTTTCTGCCAGCTGCATCTGAGATGTGGGTGCCTTTGGAATATATGTGACCTGGCCAGTTTTCGGATTCACGGTTCCTTTTTCACATTTTATTGGACTTGATACTCCCTGAAAGCGCACGAAAAAGTCTAGCAACATTTCGGCCGTTAGAAAGTACCGTGGCGTATGAAATTTTTGAACTCCAAGCACGCTAAGCGACCCCACTACCCAAATTTCTGTTAAACTACGAAAAGAGTAGTCAGTGGAAACCCGCCGAGTGGGAGGTAGCAAAGGCCCCGAATGCTGCTACTTCAAGACCAATGCGAAATATTGTGGATTTATTGCATACCTCAGGACAGTAACTCCCCGCTGCACAGGGATGGCTCGCCAACGTTGGGATAGAATCGACTCCCGCATCGCAATAGACGCCAGCTGGGCATTTCTGCTGGTTCATTTGTTCTTCAGTGGTTCCCTCCTCAGAGCAGTAGTGACCAGCTTTGCACGGCAGGCATGATGCGCTTCCATCAGAATAAAATCCTCTTTTGCAAGCGACTCGTACACCGTCGGCGCACTCATATCCGGGATCACATGCAACACATTGTGCATCCATACCTGACTCACAGCAATACCGGATGCAACTTCATCTAAACCTTCTGAATTTTCGTTTTATTGCGTTGCAGCATGCATAAACAACCCACGTTGCTCCTGAAACTCAAGGAACCACTGGCCACTGCCTTCCTGGAACAAAGTTTTTGAACACTGCGCGATATGGCGAGGCGATGGATTTGCTTCTTTGTAAACCTTTAAAACGCTAAGCAGAATGGCTCACGGCGTTGCCATGCGTACTGCTGGAGGAAAAAGCTGCTGTATTGCTAGCCTTAAAGGCTAAGTCTAAAAATGTGGCTGACTTTAGTGCTGAAACTTGCCGATACATTGTCCAGTCCCTACCTGCTTCCGCTGGAATAGGGCGTATTGCGTGCGCCTCGCCATATAGCCCAGTGTTCAAAGACATAGTTCCAGAAGGGCATTGACCAGTGATTCCTTCAGGAGCGCTATTTTCATCCCCATAATCGCAGTAATATCCAGCTGGGCCTACGGTAATTTACACCCATCAAAAAACAGGTCAGCAAAGAATAATGCTTCCTTCTCTAACATAAGAATATTCCATGGTATTCCCAACCTGGGATGAAATAAAAGCACCCTGTGTATATTTTAGAATTTATCTGCTGACTGGAGTTGTGCCGTCGTACAAGGAGTGCACTCCGAAGAATCTGTAAGGGCTCCAACAGAGCTGTAGAAGCCAGGAGGGCATTTTGGTCCTTTTTCCGAGTCAGTACCCGCAGGGCATACGCGGCCTGCAGCAGCAGTACAAATGTCGCATATGCTCAGCTGCTCATTCACATATAGATGGAATAATAGAAGAGCAGGAGACATTGGTTTAGAAGGAAGTTTCTTCGAGCTTAATGAGGCCGGACAACTGCTTGCACCCGCGAAGGTTGGTTACTTTTACACGTACCTTTGGGACACGGCTGAGAGAGCATATCGAAGAAGCTACTGCCTTCTTTGCAGTAATAACCCGCCAGGCATGCTACGCAGTCACTGTCGGCCTTCATTCTATCAGAGGCTCCTGGGTACGGCGAATAAGTCCCAGCTGGACACGGAATGCCCTCCTTAGATCCTTCCGGACAGTAATGTCCTGGTGGGCACGGCTGGCGTCCTACAGCATGGAAGGACCTCTCCGCACAGAGCCATCCAGCAGGGCAGGGTTTGCAGGCTGAAATGTCTTTCGAGCCACTTTCATGATTTATCGTCCCGGCTGGGCAAGGCTTTGCAGTTGGGCTGGCAGAGCCTTCAGGGCAGTAATGACCAGGCCAGCATGGAATCACCAGTTGTTCGCTGTTTGTGCGAGAATTGGGGCATGGCCATCCTGCTGGACACTTGATACAGTCTGTCCCATCCGCATTTGAATACGTTCCTGGCAGGCAGTGCCGAGGCCAGTGGTGTTTCCCTTCGCACTTGTGGCCCTCCCAACATGGATATTCCTTTGGAGTGTCATATTGCGCAGTCCATCCTGTGACACCTCCTTGCCAGGAAAGCTGAAAGTAACCACGTCTAATAGGGCGCCATTCTTGGGGGCCGCAGAGGCTGCATAGCACATGCCAGTCCCAAAAGGTGCTTCATGCCGCTAGAAAATATGCGTCATTCGTGTGGAGGAGTATTCGTTAGCAGCTCATAAGGTGCCCTGCACGAAGGCGCCTTTTGATCTGTCAGCAGTCGTGCGATGTGCAGCGGCTTACTAGCCAATCTGGCAGATCAATTCACTTGATAGCCGCGTCCCCAAAGCCGGGTGGTTAAGCACCTTCGTGCGACATTTAATCTGTTTAAAAGTGGGCCACAAATGTTAGGTAGAAAGTGTTAAAATAGCGATTTGCACAGCGCCCGTCAAAGATTTGCAAGGCTTTGAGTACCCATACACTGAGCTGGACTAAAGACGTAAGCCACAGTTTCTCACTCGGGTTGTTGAGTCGTCGATTGTTTGTGTGTACCCGCACGATGCGAAGAACTGCGAGAATCCTCCACTTTTTCCATAGAAAGGCCCATTTGCCAATTCCGAAGGCCAGCTTTTAGTAGTTGAACCATAGGCTGGGCACCACGTACTGGGCGGCAGGTATGAAGAAAAGCACGATTTATGATCCATTAGATTTGCTGTACACAGGTTCGGGAAGGATTGAGCCCTTGTGACGTCAGTGCTGGCAACGGGAGAAGAGCGCATTGGTGAGCTATTTTGTTCAAAATCGAAGCTCGTGTCATCGTATCCCACGCCACACCACCACTTTCCGTCTACTTCAATGGGCATAAGTCCGTCATCACAGGGCCGGGGGGGCAGGTGCTCCTTGCCAAGCTCCACTATAAGTCCAGCAGGCGCTGCAGAACACGTGCGACTGCCCCCAAGGGAGCTTGTTCCAGAAGGGCACGGCTGCGGGGCTTCTATGGGGTCCGGACACTGGAATCCAGGCGGGCAAGGAATACAAACACCTGGGTATTCCGCCTTCGTGTAAGTGCCCAAAGGACAACGCACGTCCGTGAACTCCCTAGCAGCAATACCGCTCCAGCCGTTGCACATTTTGCCTGGCGGGCATGGAGTGCATACTTGCTCTTCTCCTTTTCGCTGCCATCCAAGTGGGCACTGTTCTGGCCTTTTTGCAGGGTCAGTGCAGACTGCGTCCTCGGGGCAGGAATAGCAAAGCCCACTGCCGACTGGTGCGTATGTTCCTGAGCTACAAGGTTCTTTTTTGCCGCCTTGGCAAAAGAAACCAGCAGGGCAAACGTGGTACTGTGGAGAACCGTCCTCAAATAAGAGATACATGCCTGTTGGGCATTCCGTGGGATCATGCTCTGATCTGTCGACTGGAGACGTTTCCCTGTGACTGTCGTAGAGTAAACAAAGCCAAAAAATGTACGAAAATGAGCAGCAGTTCGCTAGCACCAAAACGATTTAGTGGCCCGAATACATGAAAAGAATGAGGCATCCACAGCGGCATCCACAGCATGCGTGGCATGGCTACTCTGTGATTGCGGAGTTGTTCGGTAGGCCGATAGCGTGGGAAGGGACAGCTTTGTTTGCAGAAGCTACATGACCCAACGAAAACCTACGGGATGAAGGCCTGGCACGTGAGGCTTCCTCTTGGACTAAATTCGCCAGGCCTACACTGCTTTGCAGTGCCGAGAGAGCACTCGAACCCTTCTGGACAGGGTTCGCAGCCACGCTGGAAAGTAAAGACTTCGCCCTCCTCACATTGTTGCCGAACTGCAGAAGACACCAGAATTTATGCATGCATGCTGGGAAACGAAGCGACCAAAAATTAAGTAGGGAAGAGCAGCCCAAAAGTAATTGTTGCGACGCGGAAAAGTTCACAAATAGCTCGGCCCGCACTTACTAATAATTACGTCCACAGATGGCCTGGGGAGAAATTGCACTTGCTGCTCCGTATGGCTTGCCACACGGAAGTCGCAAACTACGCGATGACGTAGCAGCCCAGCACTTGATGGATTCAGCTGACTCCAGTCGAGCAGCAACTTCAGTTCCTGCGATTTCTGCTCTCCATAGCTGTTTTGGTTCTTACTTGCAGACTGCCCTCCAGATATTTCTGCGCCTATCGTTCTGCTAAGCGTGGCCACAAGAATGTTCCCAGCATCTGTATCCACACACTGGCCTGTGATTTGTAACATAGAGCGAAGTGGAGCAGATGGTCTTAGTTCTAGTACGACTTTTGTTTGTGGCGGCAGAAGTTCAACCACGACAGCGGAAGATTGCCACCGTAGAAATAAGCGTTCTTTGTTTTCGGCCCACTGCTCGGCAACAGTATGCGCCTGCGTCTTCCTGCTAGATCTAGCTACTTTCGTAACCATAGGGAGTCGGACTCGCTCCTGAAGTAAGCCTGAACGTAGTTCTATCCATTTTGGGCTTCCACTTTGCTGGGTATCCAGCATTGCAACGCGACTCACATCTGGGTTTCGTAGTAGATCGCGAAAAGCAACTGGCCCGAGAGTTGGGCGAGACGGCAAGACGATGACCTTCACAGAGCCGTCAGAAGCAGCCATTCCCTTCCAGCGCACCCGAGCAGAATTGCTGTAGGAGACATCGGTGCTAATGAGCTGAAAGTAGACTTTGTGACCATTCTCATGTACTTCGCTTTGGTCTTCGAAAGACATAGCTTTAAATTTCCAGCAAGCAGACACAGGCCATGCATACGGAGAAACGCGTATGCTGCTCTCACCCAAGAGGACAAGCCCTGGCTCATGCTCAGCTTTTATGAGCACGTCAGCAAAGGGCCTATCTAGCAGCTGTACGCATAGTTGTGCAGGATGACCTGGAAGTATGAGGGCAGCACTTTTTGTAAGTGGTCCATGAAGAAGTTTTGCTGACTGCCACCTCAAGAGGGCTGAAGCGGCCTTTCCGGCGTCACTGTAGACGCCTACGGCGGAAGTTGTGTCAAGGTATATCTTCGGCGTTTCCAGTTGTGTACGAAATTCCTTGTTGGCCCTGCTGCAGCTCGTGCAAACAACACGAAGCTTCACCCACGAGGGCTTGCGAAAACTTGTGGATCTTTGGTCCTGCAGCCACAAAGCTAGGCCACTGATGGTCGCCAGTCCTTGCCCATTCGTTACTCCTTCTGCCTTTCCACTGAGGACGATCGTGCCCTCGGGCCACGATTCTGCTATGAAAACTTGAAGTTTGTGCTGCAAACCATTAGGGTTGCGGGGTTCAGTTTTCCGGTGCTGAGGGATGAAGCGGTGTCGGTCTCGCCAGCTCCGGAGTGAACGGGATGAGTTGCTACCTTCTGTCCAACTGCTCCATCCGGCAAGCGCAGATCGCCTTCCTAGTGTTTCTCGTTCCCGTCTCAAGCGTTCTTTGTGAAGCACGCTCTGTGTGAGGTTCAAGGATTTGAGGTCTACAGCGACCTCCAGATCCCACGGCTGCCCTACTCGGACTGCCCGAGGAACAGTTTGAACGAACCTAACGGGATTACGCACAAATTTTACCACAGACAGAAAGCATTGTCCGATGCGAAGTAATGCTTGGTAAAAGTCGTTTACGTACTCTTGCTAAGTTCACGTCAACACATATCACTAGTCATGCAGAGGGTGGTAGTCAAACTGTAGTTGATGTAATATGAGTTTTACCAAAGCAAGGAAGCGGATTCCGACTCAGCTTGACCGAGGGCCTCATTTGCATTTGTGCCCTTCATCTGTGGAAATCTGACTTTTTTTTTGAAGACAATTGGGGCGGATACTGCAGGGCGAACAGTGGCGTTGCTGTATTCTGCATTTGTGCTTGGTACTCCAAGGGCAACCTGCCCTGCCACTGCAGCTTTTATGTGGTACTTTCCTGGAGGGCTTCTAAGGACCAAATCACTCCAAAGGCAAAGACCACGGTCACACTGCGTTTCATAAAAATCTTGTGGCAGCGTTTCGTCGCCATTGGTTGCATGGAGCTGCAGCTGCATCAGTCCTACGAAGCTGGTGTCTCTCCCGCCACTGGCAAGTAGAACTTCCACCGCAACTCTTATCGCAGCGGTTTGTGGAACAAATATGACTGCTGGAGGCTGCTCACAGAACCTGCATCGTCCCACGCACTCAGCTGGCGAAAAGAGAGCCTCCATACGGAAAAGGGCAAGCTGGTATTTACTTCGCAGCAGACTCAGAAGCAGTCGCGATTTCTACATGACGGCAAAGCATTGCCGATAGAACAGCATGTGGTGAGCATAGAGCATGAATGTAGAAAAGAAAATACTGCGCGTATAGTGATGCGGTGTTGTGCACGTGTACGAATAGCTCGCCTTATCACCCGCGAAACTGCAGGGGCGACAATCACTGTAGCGCTCTCTGCAGCTTGTGCGCCATCAGCAGTGGCGACAAGCCTGAATGTTCCCTCCCTGACCAGCTGGAGGTTCGAAAAAGTGGCAACTCCGTTTATCAGAGGCGCACTTGTTTGACCTCCAAGCGCTGGCTGTGGCGAAAAGTTGCTTTCCTCATTGGTGCCAATGGCCACAAGGTACACGGTGCCCTTAAAGTCACGCAGAAACTCAGAACCGTCCAGAGAGATAGCTGATACTTGAAGCTCTCCCTGGGGTGCATCTTTTAAACATGAAAGCGCGCGTATGGTTTGTGGCTTGTCCCATGAGAGCTTCAGACGAGCAGAGACATGGGATACCCTGACCCGGAGTTCAGTTCCCTCTCGCAAAGGCAGGGGTTGGAGGCAAGGCAGGCGATCTGCCTCCTTAAATGACTGTTCCTCTACGTTGCAATAGAATTGGCCAAGCACGAGTGCCCGGTATTCTCCTTTTCCATCCAGCTTCAGAGACCAGGAGGCTGTGTTCCCCTCCAGTTCTTCCCACAGAACTTCAGAGGCCCTTGCTGATTGTTCTTGTGCATCAGCGTCGCCAACTGGTAGAAACTGAAGCCCAAGCCACAAGGAACGTTCCAGAGGTGCTCTAGAAAGGTCTCCATTGACACGGGCTGTAACGTCAAAAATTTCGCCTGGTTCCACCACTAAGCTTCCACATTGTACATCGACGCTCAAATTGGTCAGCACTGCGGCAAAAGACCATTCAGATCAACATCAAATAAGCACAAAACATCCATTTGATCGGGATTGATCGATGCCTGTTGGCCGCTGGCTAAAGTTATGGTGCGATCTGGTGCTCGAAATGCTTGCGCTTCACGCCGTTATGCAGTAGATATCATTGCTGTTATTCGGTATGCACATTTCCAAGTATCTCATTAATTACCCTCTAGCTCAGTAGACGAGGTAGATTGCGTCGTCGTCTCTTGATCTGGTGTGACTGGAGAAGCAAGCGCGCTCAAGACGGCCTTGGACAGTGCTAATAGGACCAAGGCCCTCATCTCTTCAGGGTCGTGGCATGAAGAAACGAGAAGCTCTAGCTAAAGACAGCACTGAATCATGAGAAAAACCCTGATATTCGCTTCGGATAAAAAATCGCGAGGTCTGCAGTTCCAAGAAATGCCCTTGTCCGTCAGTGTTGCGGAGTTGTTGTGTCCAGTCCTAGCGTGAAAAATGGTGGAAAAAAACTAATTCGACAAGCAGTTTGCCTTAAAGTAGAGTTAAAGCATCAAAACAAATTGAAGGGGGACAGTGCTCCACGAAATTGTGCTTTGGCTACACACCGTCGCACATTAACACGTACAACAGGAGACGCACCACTGAAGTACACGACAGACTGGATATCAGAAGCAATTACAGCTCCAAATAAAAAATACACGTCAGTCTGCATTTAAATTTTGCAGCAGGTCCAACTGTTCTGAGAGATCAGGAAACCAGTACGCACCCATCGATCCACTACAGCCGTTGTAGACACGGGCCCAGAAACAAAAGTGCTCGTTCTGGCAGGAAACAAGACTCACGGCTAGAAAGCAAATAACTCGTCAGAATTTCTTACTCGAAAAAATTAACTTCAAGGGAGTTGGAGGCCAAAGGTTGAAGAGGCCTTTTCCCTCTTCTTATCCAGGGTCACTCTCCTTGTCCCGTGGCGGTCCATCGGGGTGGCGCCCTACGGCAGGAGGAAACCCATGCCTGTCTAAATTCCTCAGCTCTAAAGATTAATTTGTGCACTTGAAGTAATCTGAATTGTGGCCTACAACAGCGAAGAACAGACAAATGCCGCTGTCATATGTGTCAAGCCTTGAGGTGCGAAGCATCCAGGAGTTCTGGCAAGTTCATTTCAACTTCTCAGCAACCTAATGTAGATGCAAAAACTCACCATTTTAATAAAAGAGGTAAGGATGCTGGGTGAAGACCGATAGTGCAGCTTTGGCCGAATGCTATCCCGATCCACCCACATTGCCTCTGGCTACTGCAATTCGTTCCCAAAAACAGCCATGCTCATCTATTCGGGCAGACTCTTACTGTCTCGGCAAGAGTCTAGGCATGCTTGAACAGCGGTGTTCGGACATCCATGACGAGAAGCTTGCAGCCAAGCTATGCACATCCGCGTCTGCAAGTAGCTGACGCAAAGGGTGAAAATACATAGTATTGTGGCACTATTCGGGGTGGGGGAGCAGGTAAACCATATGGGAATAGTATTTACACATTTCTTGAGAGAGTTGTATGCAGTAATTGCTGTTATGAACCCGTTGCCGTAGTCCATGCAGCACTGGCATTGTAACGCGCCGTTGAGGTGATGCCACGGAAAGTGAGAAAGTACACATTCTGCAGCGCCAAATAGAAAGACTACTTTGTCGGCAGTGTCCCCCACCTCCTCGATCAATTCTATCCAAAAAATGGTCAGACAGTAAAAGCCAAAAAGTAGTAGCCTAGCATCACCAACAAAACATGACCTTAATTTTGGAGACTAAGACATAAGAGAAGGCAAGAAGTTCCACTTATTTTCCAGAAACCTCATGCTCCTGCGCATGCACAATCCTTCCTGGTTTTAGGTGATATCTCTCTTGCCTTGTCTGAGTTGACCTAAGATTTCCGCTTTTCAGTGAGGCCTTCCCTTGTTTTAAGGCTTACAGCAGGCCCATTGACCGCCACTGTGGCCTATTAGATGATATTTAGGTTTTGCGCTCTGTGGCAAGAATGTGGCACCAGCACTCAAAGTCGTGCTACTGTGCCATGCCTGGCGTTCCCCAGCAACGCTTATTCTCTTCGCTACAGTAGAAATCACTGCGGATCATGGCACCGAACTTAATCCCGCTTACAAAATGCCCATAGCATTAAGCTTATCTAGAGCGAAGGGCTTGACGCCCTTTCTATGACCCAAGCAGTGAAACGCGGACCAGCTGATTCTTACCGAGCTCAGTGGTTCACTTGCTGTAACTGTTGACGCATGAAGTGCTCATAACACGCTAAGCCGCCTTACATCACCGTGCCGTGTACCCGTGACAATTTTAGCCAGTAGCAGACCCAAATAGTGCTAGATCTATATCTGTATCTCTCTTCAGAAGAAACATCGGCTACCTGTGGAGATCTAGAGCCCCTTGATATGGGACGTATCGGTAGGCGACGGCAACAGTCCGAACCCAAGCCGAATAGTCTATATTTTCTTTTATCCAAATTAGGTGGTGAATCCGGAAAGAGCTGCTTGGCTTGACTACCCACATGCCCAGTCGAAGCACTGCACTCACGGCGAAGCATATTGTGGGATTTTCTTTGCAAGCCAGGAGCTCTTCAACCTGATCTAACCCTAAGAATTTGTCTGCCGAAGACATAGTTTTATAACCTCCCCACACTACAGAATGAGCTCATCAGGTTTTCAGGTGGTGATTTCTGCGTCTATGTCAAAAGAAGTCCAAGACATGCGATGTCAGTGATTGAATCTGTGCCAAGTGCCGCAGTAGCAGCGAGCCGAAGTAGTCCTGGCATGTGCCAAACACCACTGAGAGAGAGGCGTACCAAAATGCTTGCCTGCAACACTGCTCGAGTTGCTCGGGAATCCTCCTGGGCCCTTTTGCTATTTGTTTATCAAAAACATCAAGTAAAGCAATTTGCAAGGATGATCATAAGTGGTGAACTTCCAGCAATTTTGCTTTTCCCGCAGTGACGGCCCTTATTGAATTGTAGTATTTTAGTCCGAAGCCGCTTTTCCCCTTGAAGGCGTTTCGTGGCCTTACGCTTGTGCTGCGTCGGTTCTCCCTGCTGGCGTCGCCTAAAGCGTCGAATCAATCTATTTCTCGTTCCACTGCGAGAGTTATTTTGACTGACACTAGCGTGAACTTCAAGGATATCAGAGCAGAACAATTTTGCCGGAGCTAAGTGAACGGACACGCCAAAGGGAATGTCATAAAACACAGTCTCCAGAAGCTGTGCAAACCTAGAACAATTACTGGTTTCGCCACATCGCTCGCATTATCGCTGCCTTTAACAAATTCTTCCATAGGAGTTGAGTTTGATTTGATTGGCCACTGTTCTTCACCAGGAGGGGCTAGAGCGTGGCTCGTGGCTCGTAAAAGCATGGGAAGTAAAAGACCACGAGCATCATTCCGAGCTAAGAGGAGTGCTGCCAAGGTGCCGGCATCGCCTTGGTTTACAGCCTCCAAGCAGAGCGTTTGAAGTCGCGTGCTGACGCTTTTACATATTTAGCTCCAGCCTCTGACTTATTTGCGGGGCTTTGATTGCTGTATCTTATGAAGGGCATTAGATTTACCGGCATGCTGCTCTCCCCCTTTTCTACCTTCACCGGCTTCTGAAAGTGGAGAACGGACTGCTGTAAGCCCATCTGCCCTCTGTGTTTGAAGCCTTCCCTCATCTTGGATTGGGGCTGCACTTGCAGACTGATAGTCCTCTGGTCATTTGCAGCAGTTAAAAGCAAAAACATCATTCAACTAGGGTGTCTGCAGGCCTCCATTATCAAAGCAATGTTTGCACTGAGTTTAGATCGCATCTACAGAATGCAGCTGCTGCCTGCTCGTAAGCCTCTTCAACTTACTGGACTCACCGTGCTTTCCGGAAGACGGCATCACAGCCTGTTGCGGGCGTGACTGCCGTTGCTGAGGCAATGCTTTTAGATGCCAGGGCCGGCCAGCTTTGATCCAAGTGGCATTCATCACGTCGCTAAGATTAAGCCTTTTTCGTGGGTCGGGATGCAACATGCCTAGAACCAGCCGCTTCAACTCCGGTGACGGGTCGCCTTCAAATGCTAATATTTGCTGAGAACCAACGCAGTCCCTTCAAGAAGAAACCATATAAAAGCCTTTCAGTGAGCGTTTCAATTTGGTCGTGAATTTCTGTTGCCAGTGAATAGGCTTGCCGTTGGCTTGGCTGCAAAAAATTTACTTTTTGCAGGCGGTCTACGACTGATTTGTCAGCCTGAGCAAATGGTAGCTTTCCTTGGGTCAAAGCATAAAGAATAACGCCTGAAAGAAGACGAACCCGTATGGTCCAGTGGAGTCTAACGGATGGGGGCGACCTATTCGTAAACCATGATGTATCTTGCCTTGGATGGAATTAAGCTGTACGATGATTCTACTCATCGCGATTGCAAGCTACGTGAAGCAGTGCAACTAGTTGCTTTAGCGTGATTGCGAGAACTAACCAAGAGCCCAAACATCAAGTTGGAATGGACTTGAGTACTGTGACGTTTGACTCCAAACTTCAGGAGCCAAGTAAGCAAGAGTCCCTGCTTCTGTTCTCATACCCGTCATGCCAACTACGAAATGTGAGAGCCCAAAATCAGCAATTTTGCAGCGGCAACAATCGTCCAATAAAATATTTTCGAGCTTTAAGTCTCTGTACCAAGCAACAAAAATATTAGTTTATGGGAGCCCGGGGACATAACCATGTGGGAGAAATTCCATCCACTGAATTCCATCAAAAGGCCTGGCACTCGTTAAGATGGGGATTTTCTTCAATTGAAGCATTTCAACCGCTCATCCTCGGGTGATTATGAATCCGTTATGCACTTGCCTATGGACGATATTCTTGGAGTGGCAGTAATGCACCCCTTTGAGCACTTGTTCGAAAAACGCCCTCGCTCCTGCATTGTTCAGTGAAACCCCGCGGCGAGAAAGACCCTGGGAATATTTTTATTCATAAGCAGCTGCGTCTTTAGTGCTTTGAACGGAAAACATTATGCTAGTGCCCGAGTTTATTGCTGTAAAGGAGTTGAAATTACAGGGTTTTTCGCACGGTCCTCGGACAGGCGGCCCTGAGAGTGTAAGTGGCTGCGTAAGTCGCCGCGGCTGGCGAACTCCATCACGAAGCAGACGAATTTGGGGTGTGTGACAACATCCAGCATCTTGATTATATGCTTATGTGACAGGTCTCGTAACGCCTGTTAGAGATACGTCCAGCTTCAAAACTAACAATAAGGAAAGCGACTTTTACGGGAGAAAAATCCGTATTGTTGCTTCATTATTAGGTCGCATCTTGAGGAACGCAGTTGGGCTCTAATACAACGAATGAGCTTTCTCGCAGCTAATATTTTAAGGCAAAGGAAAAAAGTGTGGTGCTGCAACCGCCTTGCTTGTATTTCGACGAAGACCCGGTCAGCATCATCAATTTCCCTGAAGGATTGCTTGTTAATAAATTTAACTGCAACAAGCTCTCCTGAGAAGAAGAAATTTGGATTTCAGCTGACGCCTTCGGGTTCAACGTGTTCATGATGTGGACACCTTTTTCTCAGGGACGTAGCTATGCTGTTTTCAAGGACCATACACTGACTGGCGATTTAGGTAATGTGGGTTGCCTCTCGTCAACAACAGAAATTGTAGTTCTGCAATACAAAGGCTTACTTAAGAGGTACTTGACCTACGCACCTGTTTCTGGGTGAATGCCTTTGTACACCTTCCCAAAACCACCGCTGCCTATGACTTCTTTCAGAATGTACCCGCCTACCGCTGAAATAAACGGAACTGGCAAGATTGGGGTGAACTAGTGACACCGAAAAAAGCAATCTAGCACTTCCGGTAGGAGCTGAGTAAGCTCGTGCTGAGGCGCTAAGCGCACATCTTGATAGGCCAGGATATAAACTCTGCGTAACAGCGACCACTTTTGTACCTACCCCCGCCAGTGCTTCCCGCATGCCCAACGATAAAGTCTGGGCCTGTTGAGATATACACGAGATCATCATCCAGTATCTGGTCCATGTCAAATATTTCTTCTCCATTGTCGGAAAACGCTCTTTTTGCAGGCTCCGCTGTATTCGCATGACTCCCCTCATTGTATGCAGTACAAATGTTATCTATCTTCATGGCAACATCAGTGTAGCAAGTTCTATCAGTTCAGCTGCTTAGTGGGAATTGGAGTGATAGCTGAAGGACCTACTCAACGCATGCAGTGCGGAGCTGCGCTCAAGAAACGAAGCAAATGTGGCCTGGGGTGGCAGTTTTAGTTGCATAGGCTCGGACACTTCACCATTTAATGCGACCAGTATCCGTTTCCATCCGTACGTGCTTGAGCTAATTTTCTCCACCTCGAAATCTGGAAGGCCGAGCATTCTTTTGGGCGCCCTGCAATGTGAAAACAAAAACAATGCCGAGGCATCTCATTCTCTCTAAAAGCTGTGGTTACTCTAAAACTTTGCCGCGGGACGCAGGAACAGGAAAAGGCAGTGCCTCTTGCCACACCGAAAGTACAGGCCATTCGCTTTCTGTGGAATCACAGTTAATCAGACCCCGATTCAATTGCTCAGTCTGGTTTTACTGAAATCGGAGTTGTGCTGCCTGTTTAGCGCAGCCAGCTTCGCAGCGAGCACAGCAGACGCTTGCGATCAGTTAAAGCCCAAGGCCCCAAGTTACGTACACAGGATTGCTTTCTTCTACAAGCGAGGTTCTGGAAACTGAAATTCACCCTGTTTTTGTAAGAATATGGTTTTGATAAATTGGAAGGAGGGCTGGCTTGAGTTATTGTCGCGACTGCGTGTCTGTAATGAGAATGCCCAACCACGCCAGTGCCCAGCTTCACAGGCAAGCATGCGGCTTTCAGACTACGGTGCCATCCTTTGTAACAGCCTCCATGAGCATCTCAAAATTATCTCCGACATATGAAGTTAAACGGATCGGGCTAACACCGCGTTTTCTTCCCTCCCAGGGAAGTGACCTCGGCCATCGCGGCCTGCGTCAGATTGATTTTATCTAACTCTGCACGTGGCTTTAAATCTCTAAAAACTTTATATTTTATGAATTTACGGCTGATTCAGAGGAAGAGAGCGAGTCGTGAATCCGATCGAGGATTGGCGGCTGCCTCGCGTACACTGCACGCTAAAAAACAGAAGCGGGACGAAATCATGCTGCGCATAGAAAAAGTTCACGGGTCCTGAAAAATACTGCGATATAATTTATTGGTCTAAAAGAAAACTAAGGTTGAAAGAGTGCTACCATGTTACCAGATTTTAGAATCGCTCTGCAGCCTGTGCTGCCTTTCCATATACATTCATTGAGACCGAGCTCTAGCTTTACTAGGCTAAGGCCTGCGAAAATAACATATAAGACTTCCCGCTATTCTTTAATTAGCTCCAAGCTTGTGATATGCGTCTTGTGGACCTTCGCTTCACCACGTTCTCAACGCTTATCTCAGCTGTCTCTTCTGTCTCAAGATCAATGCTTACAGAAGTTCGCTTGGCTATTAATGCCGCCTCATGAACAAAAAGGGCAAAGGGTCAATGAGTCCAAGCAGCTCTAAATAAAATAAAAAGCAGCATATCACAGCACCAAAAGGCCTCAGAAGAAAAACAATTCACCAGCAGAAGCCATGCTCTTGCATTGCTTAGGTCGTGCTAACACCGTTTCAGGGAATACTGCTGTTTCACCATTTGCAGGATCATGAAGGGCTGAGGAACACTGTGACTGACTCACATTGGCCCTGTTGCTGGGTTCAATTAGAGGGCATTTCTTGCCTACTTTATGCCACTTGGTTTTTGCTACGGCAACGGCAGCTGGTAGCTTGTGCAGGGCGAAAGATAGCAATTAAGCAGTGAGTAATGGTCCACAGAAACAAACAAGAACATCTTGTCGTTCAAATCACAGTTATTCTTACGCACCGTTACGAATGCCCCGTTTCACTGTTGATGTGATTTTTTGCTGCACTACTCTCAGCGCGTCACTGAGCCTCTCTGTCGCAATCTCATTGCGTACTTAGGGCTTGAACGAAAAGACGGTGCAAAAGAGGACGCTCAGGGATTTGTTAAAAGAAGGCACAAATGCAGATAAAATTCTTGACGTATCATTATGTCTACTGGCAGCCAACTGAAGGGCCCATTGGCCGCAAGGAGTCGTGCTACTCTTTATTCTGCCCCATGCTTCCAGTAATTCAGTTTGTGCCATTCTTTCTAGCAGTGCGATGCAGCAAGGGGGGAAGTAAAATGAAATGGCTCGCAGTGCTTGCCGGCTACTATCGGGTTTCGCAAGCCAGTAGAAGAGTTACAGCACTAGGACGCCCTACAAGTGATTCTTGAAGAACCGCTGATAAAATGTGTCCGAAGCGGAGTAACATTTATATTTTTGCAGCTTTGGTCTGGAATCTCCGCTAGAGCTTGCTGCGCTTTTTGAAGTGTACCATCCAAACTGAACGTATGATTAGCCAAGTCAGTCTTCTTAAGAAACAGGAAAAGCGATAAATAGAGTTCCAGTAGTTTCAACAAAATGCGGCAGATAAAGAAGTGCTGCGATTACTTGTTGGAGACAGCATGAGCAAGTCTCCATGAAACCTACCAACCAGTGCAGTCCGTGAGGGTCGCTGATTGACCACTATACGAAATAGCCCATGAAATGATTAAAGCAAAAGAAAACGCAGATGCTCAGCTTTTAAAGCTGCGTAGACAGAGGAGGGCCTCCTGAATACACATCTTCAAGCTGCATACAGAATGTGCCACTCTCCTCATCTGCAAACCTATCAAGAAGCTCCGTCAAGAACATTGTCTGCCGAGTGAGGGCTTCTAAGGAGGGACTCTCCACGTATTTTATGCATTTCGGGTGGCATTCCCACCCCAACGTCAGTTGCAGGTGGTTCGCCGCGTTGTGCAAAGCGATGTGCTCAAATTGCTGATCTCCTGCATTTAATAACGTAAGTCCGCAGACGTGGAGGTTTTGTGCACCAGGGCATTGAATCCAAGAAGTCACACTACACGCGCTTGATTGCACTGGCGCATTGGCATTGTGCATTCAATTATGCCTGTAGACAATGGCTAAGATAAACACAGTGTGAGCTGTTGTTCTTAGGTGTTAACTATAATGGTACTTGAAAGAAAAGGCGGCGGTGTGAGGTGTCTTGAAAAGTTTGATACTTATCACAGGAAAGGGCTGGCAGGAAAGGACTGCGTACCAATGGTCATCACAGAGTGCTTTTGCTGGGGACGCTTGTGAATGAACGCTGTCACCAGTCGAATGACGGCAGTGTCCTTCCACTTCTCTAGTGGGAGGCCCCGTGGCTCACACATATCCCGAGCCGAAACAATCTGAACCTCTGCAGGTGTGAGAAATCAGTCGCAAGCTGAAGGCTTTTATGCTCATTGGTAAGGAATGCGTAAAACTGCGGCTGGCATGAGATGCAACGTGTCCGTCTGTTCAGGCGAGTCACAGAGATGGCACGCACATAGAAGACTCACTGAGTTCGGTCAGAGTTCTCTGAATGAGCGGAAGTAGCTTGAGTGTCTTGAGAAGGCCGATGGAAGTAGCGTTTGAAAGAATGGTTACTTGCCCACGTTCTGTGCACTTCTGCAACAGCCGTCGAACGCTTGACTCGAGGACAGCGAGGCGGCTTCTTATAACAGGAGAACACAGTGCAGGGCAGGGGCGTTTTGCTGTATAAACACTTTGGCCGCAACTATAGTAAAGCTCACAGAGCCAATCAGTTGGGCATAATGTATTATCCCAGTCAAAGATGTAAAAGCGAGCAAAAGGCTCCAAAGGGCTCCTCAGTGGCACTAGATATGCACGGTTCCTTGTGTCGGTGCACTCAGAGAAAGAAGAATTAGAGTCCATACTCGTCAATACACGAATTGGGTTAGTATCTGGCGGCTCGCGGCGGGGCGTGCCACGCACGAGAGAGTCAGCCGCATGGCGAAAAGGTGACGGGGAAGACGGCAAGTTTACTGTTCGCCCGGAATCGCCTACAGAAGTGTGTTCCAAAGGCAGAGATCTAACATCAGGGTTATTTGATGTATCTCCAGCTACGGGGCTGCTAGACTGGATGTTGTTAAATGTGCTCATCTCTGAAGACACTGGAGGAATTTTAGGAACTATGGAGGCTCACCGCCGCGGAAGAGCGGCGGCCTAATTAGGCTTAAAAAGGTATCAGTTAGACGACAAAGATAAATATAATAAAAATTCAAAAAATGCCAGGCAGCTTTCCACGCTGGATTAGGGGACTGCTCAGGCAATAGAGCATCGATTGGCTTTGTTCAAGCACTACACTGCTGTAGGGCTCAACAAAGCTGCACCTTCAATTGCCCACTGACAAGGGAAGGTTTCCTAAATTTAAATATTTCAAAGCACAGAGACCTCTATGTGATTGTGACGCTGCCGAGGTCACCGCTCGCGTGACTAGCCCCATGGAGCGGGACCCAAAGTTGCACGAAAATATTCCGACTAAAGCCATACACGCCAATAGACACTTTTGATATTCAGAATAATGTTATTCTGAGATTATTTAATATTGGTCTGGTGGGCATAGCAGGTCCAGCACATGCTGTAGTGCCTCGGTTATTCAACACTGTATCGAAGTCAGTTTTAGCAACGAAACCTCACACTGAACTGCCAACACTTTGAGCACATTCCCATCTCTTCTTAGTATTTTGTTTAAAAGTACTTAACATTTTTAACGCATTTGGTTGCTTCTTCAACTAAACCAGAGAACAGAAAGTGCTAGTCAGGTTCTACCTGCCGGAGCGACGAGCATTGATTGATCAGTCGTTAACTCCAAACAGTGAACGCCAAACACACCAGTCGAGCATCGAAGTATACTTATAGGTAGAAGGAGGGAAACACATACGCGGGGGCATTCTAGGGAAGGTTTCACTGCCTCGCTCAGTAATGGAGCCACGCTGGAGCGGCTCGGTTCTCGAGGGCACGAAGATTAATGGCTGGCTTGAAGGAGAAGGACGCTGCGTGCTTCCAAATGGGGTTATTTATGAGGGACAGTTTAAAGAAGGCAATTTTCATGGGAAGGGTGAGTTTCCCACCGCAGTAGGGCTAACAATCAGCCTACAAAACACAGTTAATGCAGTTTATGGCATGGCGCGAAGTTGGCCTGGTCCACTTAAAGCTTCAGAGCGATTTCTCGAGAATTACATCGATGGAACTGCTGGAAGAGATGGAAGAGCAGCGTGGCGACACGCAGTTAACACACAAAGCCACCCTGCTGTGTGCTAGCATATCCCCTGGAAAACGGACAATCCAGTGAACCATGCACCTCTAAAGTGCTGTATAAACTGCCAAATGGGATGCCAGCGAGCTGCTTCAAGCCCTGGGGCCAGGGTGAACGCCGCTACAGCCACTGTCTGCCAAGATTTTCGCAGTAGCATTGCAGTTCTGTATTGCTCGTGCTGCGTTCCAAGGACAAGTATCAGTAAACTAATCTCAGAAGAATGTGAATCGTTTTCAGGGGTTCTTATATATCCCGACGGAGGCAGATACACTGCTGAATGGGAGGAAGGCCTCGCAGTGAAGGGTAACTATTCCTTCAAGGACGGGCTTGCGTACCAGCTAGAGAACTGGAGCTACCTCGCTCCGAACGACAGAAGATTTGTAGAAGAATACCAACACGGATTTGATCCTCAGAGAGCGGTTCAACGTAGAGGGCCACGACTGCCGCAGGGGACCTATGATACCGGTATTACTTCCCGAGAAATCGCTGCTTGACTAGCCTCAATTTTCCCGTAAGAGTTGTGCTATGAGTGTGTCGCGTGGCTTTAATCAAATCTCGACATATTGTGGATGCGTTTGTGTAATTGAAGGGGATGGATATTTCAGTGGGGAAACGGGTGATATCAGATCTTACGATGGGCAGTCCGTGCTGGCAGTTCCGAACGCCCTCCTTGCAAACTGGATTGTTACGCAATGCAAAAGAGAACCTGAAAGTACCTCCCAAAAGCTCAATTAATGGAGGCTGGGTATGGGGAAGAGGCGAAGTGTTCCGCGTTTTGCGCAAGCTCTCGTGTAATTATCCTTAGCCACTTTTGTCTTAAAGCTGCAACTTGCTACAATGTACGAGCCTGTGCCGGGCAGCACGTCGAACGATGCACTATCAGAAATTTTGCATTTATGTGTGGAATTGTTCGTATTGCTATTATTGTGCTGCGTTGCACATTGGCTTGAGTGAGGCAGTTGCGTCCTACGTTGGCTGCGGTGCCGCTGTGTCCCCAAAGTTAGCTACAAATTAAATTTAGGCGGTTTTCTGAGTGCTACGCTGCTTAACTTTTGAAAAGAAGAAGATGAGGCAGTAGAACTGGGAAACACTTACACGCGGCTCAAATCAGCTTGCAAAGCCTTGGTAGGAGCCCACGCTGTCGTCGTTCCGACTCATCGTCTCCAATGCAGCTTATCTTGCATTTTCATGCATTACTGTAATGTATAATGAGGTTTGTGGGATCGTGGCCAACTTTCGATGCGAGTTTTGTCTTCCATTTTACTGTTAACGAAGAATATTGGTCATTTTTTAGAGTGTATTATGCTTCGCAGCAACCACAGTGAAGCTCTGCACTTCAGCAAACATATGCGGAGCGTTATGTTGCGTCGTTGTCCCCCATCACTTAATGGCGTTCATGGATATTCACTTTGTCAAAGCTGCGAAGCACTTTTACTGAGCCGCATCAAATTAGAGTGCTTGAAGCAGGCTATCACACAGCTTGCTTTCCATGAAGGCGCACAAAGTGCAGATCAGTCGGTGAGTTGATAGGTAGCAGGTTTTGAGCACAGTGGAAAGTGACCAAGCAGTTATTCAACAAGAAAACGTTTCTCAGTGGCAACGTGTGGGGAAGCAGGCTGCAGTATACCCAACAAGGCAGCATCCCTCTTCTTTGGCTCTGGTCGTGAGTGCGTCGAAGAGACTCGTCGTGCAGTCCTCTTGAAGATTGGCACGCATTGGCTCAATCCGCAAAGTGCCAAGAAGCCTTTCAAGATATTCTGATTGGCCTCCAGCAGAGTGTAGAGAAACACTTGCAGAGATTAAAGGCTGTCCACACCAAGCCATAAATCAACGCAAACAGCAAGATGAATGGCAGAAGTACAACAAAGCTGCTGCTTGTAATTGTAGCTGTAGTAGGCTACTGCCCGTTTAGCAAAGAGGCAAACATCTGTGCGGCACTGGGTATGGTAGGTCACTTGTCTCCACGTGCCCACACTGGTGTGCAAGCTACTCCGCAATATTTCGACGGTAATTCGGGGTAGTGTTCTGTTCGCAGCTTCTAGCCGCTCAAAAAATGTAAAATTAGCTTAAAGGTACATTCTTCTATTTTGTGGATACACTTTCGTCAAAGAAGGAACCGATGTCATGGGTTGACCTGAAGTGACCTAGGCCATCAGCAGTGGTGACCTGGTGGGCGCCAGTTCCCACTGCCCAACTCGAACCGGCAAATATAATGTGCTCCTCAACATATTGCTTTATTCCAGATTACTTGGGCTTTTTTTTAGACAAAAGACCCATTACGTCTCACTTTCATCATCTTCAGCACATGGAGGAGTAGTGACCCTGCGCCTGTGAAAGTGGGGTGTTTCAGCAACAGCTGAATTAGCAGGCGAACAAAAGAGCAACTTCTGGGTCACTGTATGGTTGAGGGCTGCATGAATCTTATAATTCAACAAAACGGTCTGAAGGCCACTGGCAACTACCGAACGTGCCAGCTTATTGCATGATAGGTCGCACGGCGTCGCCTTTGACCATCCATGAAGCCATTGACTTTTTGTCCCAGCTTTTTACTCCGATAGTGGATTATTTGCAACAGCAAATCTTTAAATGGATTTGTAGTCGGTGAGACAGGCAGTTGACGCTTTGTCCAGCTTTCACACTTCCCACTTGTACGCCGAGTCCGGAAATATCTGGACTCACGAAGCAAAGCATTACTGATCTTCAGCTAATTAAAATAACTTTAGCAATTATGGTGCTTGAACTTGATCTTTGTTTTCATTATTCTGATACTGCTCCACTTTCGTCACGCAGCTCGAGGTTCCTTTTGGCGTCCACTTTACTGCAAAGAGTCCCTGTTGAAATTCGTCCAGTTGTCCCCCTTATTTTACCAAACAAGGAAAATTTGAAATAAATGGCAGCGCTGTTTTAGATAGCGGGGAGCATCCTGGACAACTGGCTCCCGTGCATCCCATGAAACACAGGAAGCACAAAATGGAGAAAAAGGAAGGCACAGAGGAGGCGCTTTTTAGATATCACAAAGGAACCAGAAATGGAAGCACTGTTACCAGCGAGACCACGTCGAGCCTACAGGTGGTTCCTCATGACGCCCTAAAGAGCGAAACGCCAGAAAAGGACGAGACGAAGATGACAAAGGAAATAATCCGGAAAATTTGTCATGGTACACCTACCGATACACGGCTTTATTTAAAACCTCTAGGCTCTGAGAATATACAGACATTCAAAACCATCTGCACATTTTTGCAAATGTCGGATTTCCAGTCGCTCCCTATTATCTTGTTCAACAGAGACGGGACTGTACAACAGGCCAATCTTGAATGAAAAGCTATTTTTACATCGCCGTGGTTTCAAAAAAATTGAAAATCTTGAAGAGTACACAGAGTTGCGGGCTCTTTGGCTAGGTGGAAACAGCCTCCGCAGAATAGAAAACCTTCACCCCCTCTCGAAGCTAAAATGCTTGTGAGACAGTTGACACCAGGCATGAATCTTGCCTACATATTTTCCTTCCCCGCTTACAGTGGATGACAGCAATTGAACACTGTGTGACGATGTTTAAGGGTGGCTGTTTGAGAGCCTGGCAGCATGAGTGACAGCTCGATTTGATGCGTTTTAATTTAGGTTTTTAGAGCAAAACGGCCTAACGCGAATCGAAAATCTTGAATGCTGCCCCGAATTAGTCACTTTGGAGCTATCCGAGAACAGCATTTCGCGCATCGAAGGCCTTGAAAAGCTTAGCAAGCTCTCTTGCTTCAAGATAGCCCGTAACAAACTTACATCACTGACAGTGAGTCAAGAATGAATTCATCTCCAATATTAGATAAGCGATTTAAAACTGCAGCTGTTCCGGTGCTGCTCAAATTCTGCAGGACATTTTGGAGCTCACCAGGTGTCCGAGCCTAACAAACGTCGATCTATCCCACAATTATTTATGCCTCCGCAGTGACGGTGGAATGCTGTGCAGCAAGGGAAACGGCACCTCAGCGCCAACTGTTGAGCCTCCAGAAGCTCCAAAGGAAGAAGACAACAAAATGGGGGTCTTTGAAGAATCAGATAAACAAAACAAAGCCCCCCTAAGTGATGCTTTGTCCACGAAAGACCAAGGGGAAACAGAGCAAGAAACACTCAGCACTCCCCACCATGAATCTGACACAGCCGTTGTGGAGCCACCAAGTGTTGCGCCTGGCGAAAAAGCAGCCGCTGAATTTGTGGAGTGTTTCAAGGCCTTGCCTGGTCTCGCTTCGCTCTACCTAATGGGAAATCCAGTGACGAGCCAAATCACGCAGTACCGTCGGACTCTCATTGCGAGTGGGGTGCAGTGGCACAAGCATCGCGAGAACCCTTAATAGGCAGCTGCTCAATATTCCAAAAAGATTTCCGGATTTCATGCACATCAACCTCTTATTCGCACCTGATATGAGCTGCCTCAAATTTATTTAAAAGCTATTTCCGCTGTCGTACTGAAATCTGCTTGCAACTGATGCTCCCAGACCTGCAAGCGCTTCGGTTCCTGGACGAGCGCCCAGTTAAAGAACAGGACCACGAAGCAGCAATCGCCTGGTTCAGAGGTGGTTGGGAAGAGGAGCAAAAGGTTGTCAAAGCTCACCGCGAGCGCGAACAAGAAATCCTACGAGGCCACGTTTCGACACTGAGGCGGCTGCAGGTGCGTTCCCCAGTAACCCTTCGATAAGACCATCGGATGAAGAACAGACTGATGAGGCCGGTTGGTAGAGCTACAAAAATACGTGCGATGCTGACTGGTGAAATGTACAGGAAGAGCACCGACAGAAAGTCAAGCTGGCTCTGGACAGAATAGCTAGAGAGAACGCTGAACGGGAAGCCAAAGGTCCGTACGGTGGATTGTTACGGTGTGGCAGAACAAGCAACGATGTCGATGCATGGCCTCTATGCACGTGTATGCGTGACTCCGCATACAAATTGTTTAGCTTGTGACCCGTATTGCGGGTGGTTACAATGGTGACATTTTGATGAGTCAGAGGCATAGTTGGTTCTTCAGTAGAGCGATTAGTGGCGCTCTAGAGAAACAGGAACCGAAGTTTAGTGTCTGTCCAAAACGAAAGATTTTCAAGGATGTTGGTATTTTTATTCAGGCACCTTCCAGAATTCAAGTGAGCGTGAACTTGAGGCCAAGACGCTCTGTCAGAAAGTTACCAAGGCATGGCTAGCAGGCTCGGGAAGCTTGCAGGCTTGTGGCACGCAGGAGCAGAGCACAGATGCTGCACTGACTAGAGCGCATGCGACAAGCTGCCATGTGGAAACTTGTGGGCCTTCTGAGGCCGCATTTTTCAGAGCGAAGAATACAGAACCCGCCGCTACAAAAGCTGGCGCTCCCCAGCTTTCTTAGTTCTATTGACGTCAGATGAAACATGCGAATACCTTGGCTGAGAGAAGCTTGTCACACTAGCTGGACAAGCTTCAACTGCGCTGGAACTTGAAACTGGCAGCGTACAACTCGTTTCTTACAGCAAAAGCACGTGGCTGGCTGCTGCAACCTCCTGAAATGCAGAGTCTTTACTATATTCGTCTTCCTGGTATCCAAGTGGTTTTTCAAAGTGCAATGCGAGTGTACTTGTAGTTGGATAATATCTTAGTTTCACTAGCTTCTTCGCAAGGAGAAGCAGATGGTGCTGGCGAGGGCGCTAGTGAGGACTAAATGAGAATGCTGGAGCCAACTCAATACACATCTCCGCAACAACAATTCCGTCTAGTGACAGCTATGACTATTGTTGGCAGTTCTGTAATGTGAGGACACTTCCAGAGTATTTTTGAAGACCCTAGTGTTTAATTGGCTGCAAATCTAGTTCTTCGGAACCATTCTCTGCCCAAGACAAAGCCAAGGGAACTGTGCAGCTTTGACACAAAGTAGATAGGCATTTCACTGCTTCAGTATTCGTATGAGACGGGCAAGAGTCTATTTTGCACTGAAACGGCTGCAAGGGCTCCATGAGCTGCAAAGGTCAGGCGCAGACGGCGAGTAGCGATCCAACTTTTGAGTGAGAATGAAGTTTCCTGTGGCATTTTAGTGATTGTGGCTGACGGTAGAATGTAGAAGCACAGTTGAAGGGGGAGCATAGCGCACAGACCATGTAGCAATCAGAGTCGCTTGAAACTACGAACAAGGAAGGCTGCTAATGCTTTCACAGCGCCCGCTTCAGCTTTCGATTTTCCCTTGAATTGAAAGAACTGCGTAAGGGATCAACCAATGGCAATTGCGCCGCCCGCAATGTAGCTTTCATAGTATTCACTAAGTGCTTAGTTGGAAAGTCCATTCCTAGCGTATCCGTTCAACTTCTCCAGCTTCACAATGACCTTCGCTCGTGCTAGGCATGGTATTGAGTGCTATTTACATTCGAAAAGCCTACAGAGGACCTAACGATGACATCAATGCCTCCTGAAAAGAGTTAAAAACCCGAAAAAGTGCGTCAGCCGGGACTCGAACCCGGGTCGCAACCTTGGGAGGGTTGCATCCTACCCCTGGACTACTAACGCGGCGAGTTGCATCCTTCACTCACCCGCGATATTATTGATTTTCTTGTTGTCTTCAAATAAACAAAAGAGAGCTCATGCGCGTTTTTTTATGGTGTAGAAACTCTGGTAGGTAAGAAATATCAAGCTTGACTGAGGTGACCTTCTACCAAGCCTAGGATGCTCCCTATGCAGAGTTAAAACTCTGCGCCAGAGATTACGGGAGGAAAAGCAATAGGTTTCTAGCTTCAAGCAAAGGCATTGTTTCCTAAATAACTACAATTCTAGTTATTGAATTCCGACCAAGAAACCACAGGGCTTCCTGCATGCAGAGCGCTCAACCAGGTGCATGTACTTCAAGACTGCCAAATCCCGCGTGTCTAGCTCGTCCTGCATGAGCTTTTCAGTTTGACCTCAAAAAAATGTAGATTTATATTAAGCCCAGAAGATCACAGGCCAGATCTCGCACGAGGCTACACAGAACGGATAATGTCAGCAGAACGTGCGGACCCTCCCACTTGGGTGACAAGCGCTCTTGTTTCCAGTTCTATTTTAGGTATTTAATTAGCTTTAAAAGGCCTCCATTAATGTTTTCAATGTAACTCTCCAATTTTGGCTGCGCAGATGTCCACAGATGTATCCCAACTGCCCTGGTGTTGGGCAGCGACACAGCAACGGGGAAAGCTGAAGTAGGAAAATCCTTTAGTTCAAGTAGTCAGAATCTATTTAGGGCCCTTCGGCAACACAAGGGCAAGCGCATGCACTACAACTAGCTTTCAGCGCGTAGTTGCTGGTGTCAGTAGGAATGCAGCAGCAGCTGCTGCAGCAGCAACAGCTGCAGCAGCAGCAGCTGCAGCAGCAACAGCTGCAGCAGCAACAGCTGCAGCAGCAACAGCTGCAGCAGCAGCCGCTGCAGCAACAACAGCTACAGCAGCAACAGCTGCAGCAGCAACAGATGCAGCAACAGCAGCTGCATCCGCAGCAGCTGCAGCAGTTACTTAGTGGTGGCTGGCCCGTGGGGGCGGCGCAGCGTAGGCCGCCTGCTGCAGCAGCAGCAAGGCTGCAGCCCCAAGAGCTGGCTTTGATGCAGCAGCTGGTGCGGCTGCAGCAGGAAAACACGAGCCTGAGAGGCTACGCTGAGCGCGTAACGAAAGAGCTGCGGAGCGCGCGCTTGGCTCAGGCCATTGCTGCTGCTGCTGCTGGCAGCAGTGGCGGGGACGCTGCTGCGCAGCCTTCTGCTGCAGCAGCAGAGCTGCAGCAGCAAGCTGAGACCCTGCCGCTGCCGCCCTGGTGCCTGAACATGCAGCTCGTGAGCCCCTTGCTTGCTGCTTACGACGAACGGATCGCAGAACTCCAAGAAGAAACAAAAGAAAAAGAAAGGATTATTGAAAGTTTCAGCGCGAAAGTGGCAGGAGTGACACGGGAAAACGAGCAGCTAGCTGAAGAGCTGCGCAGCAAAACGGAACGGCTGCAGCAGCTGTTCGAGGCGGAGGCCTCGGGGGCCCCCGGCAGCAGCAGCGGCTGCAGCAAAACCTACGTGACGCTGCTGCAGGAGCGAAACGAACTCGAAGAACTCTACAGCCTCACTTCTGAACAAAGTGAAGTGCTGCTGAGTCAAAACCATCTTTTGAAATGCCACGTGCAGCAAAGTGAAGCAGCACTGGAGGAAATGCGCGCAGTGGTGGCCGAGACGGAGCGCCGTGCTGCAGCAGTAGCAGCAAAAGAGCATTCTCTGGCGAGGCTGGAGGACTCTGTGGCGCAGCAGGAGCAGCAGCTGCGGGACGCAGCAGCAGCAAACGAGGAGCTGGACAAGAAGCTGAAGGCCAAGGAAAAAGACGCAGAGAAACTGGCTGCTGCGCTGCAGGAGGCGCAGCAGCAGCAGCAGCAGCAGAACGAGGAGCTGCAGCGCCAGCGCGCCGCCGCAGCTGCGGCAGCCACGCTGCAGCAGCAACTCGACGACCTCAAGCAGCACGCAGAAGCAGCAGCAAGAGAAGCAGCAGCAGCTAAAGAAGTGGCGGACTACTTGGAGCAGCGGCTGGCAGCTCAGACGCAAGAAACAGAAGACACAAAAAAGCAACTCGACAGCACCACGCAGCAGCTGCATGCGCTGGTGGTGGAAAAAGAGAAAGCAGCAGCAAGTGCTGCGCTGCTGCAGCGCCACCTGGACCAGCTGCGCGGGCAGCACGAAACGGAGCTGCAAATTATAAAAGCTGCTCAAGGAGAAACTTTGGAGAAAAGAGCTCTTCAAGCAGAAGGTCTTGGGGAAACTTTGAGGAAGCAACTGGAGTCGCTGCAGCAGTCTCACGGGGAAGCCACGGTGAAGCTGGAAGCAGCAGAAAGGCGCGCAGCAGCAGCAGCAGCAGATGCAGCACAAGCGCGGGCCGAGCTCGCTGCAACAGTCAAACACTTCCAGACGCTGCAGCAGCACCAGCAGCAGGCCCATGCTGCTGCTGAGGCTGAGGCCACGCGGCTCAAGGAGGCGCTGCACGAGCAGAACAAGGAAGCAGCAGCAAAAGCTGCAGCACTTGCTGCTGCCAAGCGGCAGCTCGAAGACAGTCTTGCTGCAGCAGAGACTGGCCGGCTGTCGCTGCAGCAGGAACTCGCGCTGCTGCAGCAGAAGCTGGACCAGCTGCAGGAGGCCTGCAGCGGGCAGCAGCAGCAGCTCGCCGACGCTGCAGCAAGACTCGCAGCAGCAGAAGCAGATAGAGATGCAGTCAAAAGAAAAGCTGAAAAAGAAACAGCTGATGCTAAAAGACGCTGCGAAAGCCTCACAGCTTTGGCTGAGGCCAAAGTGGCGCGGCTGCAGGAAGCAGCAGACCGGCGGCAAGCAGCAGCAGCGCAGCGGCTGCTGGAGCAGCAGCAGCGGCAGCAGCAGCTCAGCAGGGAGTACGAGCAGCAGCAGCAGCAGCTGCAGCAGCAGCTCGCCAAAGCCGTTGCTGCCAACACAGCACTCAGGCAAAAAGTTCATGAACTCTTAAATGGCCTCGACAAGACGCTGCCCCCAGAGTCACTTCTTGAAGATGAAGCAAACTCTGACGGCTCTCTTTAAGTTTTTCTTTTTAAATTTCAATTCTTTTTTGCTGCTGCGAGTTACTTTTGTTGTTTCTTTCAGTTGCTTTTCTCCACACAAGTTGCTGCTGCAGTTTGAATTTCCCTGCTGCTGCTTTCTCAGCCTCAGCTGGCCTGCATGCATGCTGACCACTGGTTACTTGGCTTGCTGCAATGGTCACCAGTGGTCCACAGGCAAACAGTTGCAGCAGCTGCTGCAATAGCCACTGCAGCAGCAGCTGCGGCTGCTGCTGCAGCAGCTGCAACAGCCACTGCAGCAACAGCTGAAGCAGCACTTGCAGCAGCAGCTGAAGCAGCCACTGCAACAGTAGGTGCAGCAGCAGCTGCAGCAGCAGCTGCAGCAGCAGCTCCTGCAGCAGCTGCAGCAGCAGCTGCTTGTGGAGCTCCACCTCATCTAGTCCTTCTCTATTTGTATTTGAGGCTCACTCCCTCTGCATGCAGTGTTTATTGTAAACATTTGAATTCAGAGAGTGCACAAGACAGCTCCAACTGCTGCTGCTTCTGCTCCCGCTACTGTTACTTGCCACTGCTGCTGCTGCTGCTGCTGCTGCTGCTGCTGCTGCTGCTGGATTGCGCAGCTGCACCGCCTAGCATGATGTGCTGCTCTGCATTTTAGATTATGCTGCAGGTGCATCTTTTGCTTTTTTCTTTTTCATATTTATTTTGCTGCGCAGTCACTTTATTCTTGTGGCTGCAGTTTTGCTGCAGCATATATTCATGTTTGCTGCACCCTTTAGGGTTACTTCCCTAAACCCTAAACCCTAGAGGTCCAGTAAGATGCACCTTGCATATTTCCAGCCCACGCACTTCTACCGTCTCCCTAAACCCTAAACCCTAAACCCTAAACCCTAGGGCACCGCGACACTGTGCTGGAAGTGTCTCAGCACAGTGCGGTCGCCACGACAAACTTTGGCGGCAAAGCTTTGAAGCAACAAAAATAAATAAAGATACTTTTCAGATATGGCTAAGCTGCAGCAGCAGCAACAGCAGCAGCAAAGGCAGCAGCAGCTGCCACCCGGCTGTTCATTTTCAAGTAGCAACTAGGTCTTAGTTTAGGGTTTAGGGTTTAGGGTTTAGGGCTCCGAGATGGAAGTAAAAAAGCTGCTGCTGCTGCTGTGTGGTTGTGGCTGTGGCTTCTGCTGCTGTTGCTGGTGCTGCGCCGTTGCTGCTGGTAAGCGCGCAGTTGCTGCTGCTGCTGACCACAACACAGGTGCAGCAGCAGCAGCAGCAACAACAACAGCAGCAGCAGCAGCAGCAGCAACAGAACGCAAAGGGTGTTTGTTTTGCAAAATCTACAAGTGAAATAGCGTATCTTCACGAAGAGAGCATCATGGCAGATTTGCACAAAATAAATCTCTTTATATTCATAAATAACAAATGAACACATATTTTATATCTAAATATATATTTAGATGTATATATTTGGGAATATATTTAATTCCAAATATATATATATTTAGATATTTAAAAATATATTTAATTCCAAATATAATATATATATATATATTTAGATATAAATATATGTTCATTTGTTACTTAAAAATAAATGCATTTACATAAATGCATTTCTTGTACTTCTTCAACATCTGGTGTTCCATAATTCAACTTTTCACTTTTTAATTTTTAATTAATTTGTGATTAAATTAATTTTTTAAATTCGAAGTCTCATTTGCATGCAAAGCCCCATTTGCATTGATTTGCTGCTGCCAGCGTTTGAGTTTTTTTTCCTTTTTTTAATTGCTTCTTTCAGATTGGATTTCAAAAAGGAATTTGCATTTTAAATTGTAATAATTTTATTTTTGGTCTATTTGTTTATTTATTCAAAACTTTCTCTTCAAATTCTTTTTCTTGCTTCTTTTAGATTGGATTTCGAAAAAGAATTTGCATTTTAAATTGTAATTGTTTTATTTTTGGTTTCTTTTTTAATTTATTCAAAACTTTCTTTTCAAATTTTTATAACACATCCGGGTCGCGATTCAGCAACTCTCTCGCCAACACGTCATAGTTTATCATGCCCCCATCTGAAACTGCTTCAGGCACCTGCAGCAGCAGCAGCAGCAGCAGCAGCAGCAGCAAAAGCAGCAGCAGAAGCAGCAGCAAGAGCAGCAGCATTGAATAAAAAAGCTTTCGCTGCTGATGAACGATAGGCCGCTCATTCTATCGATTTCACGTGCTGAAGCGAGTTGATTCGCGCTGCGCTGATGAACTAAAAAGCTGCTGCTGCTGCAGTTCTTGTAGCAGCAGCAGCAGCCGCAGCAGAACTATTACTTTCTGCGCATTTGCTGAAGAGGCTTTCCCCACAGTAGCAACCGCAGCAGCAGCTGCAGCAGCTGAAGAAGTGAGCCCAGCAGCTGCAGCAGCCGCCAGAGCAGCAGGACAAGCAGCAGCAGCAGCAGCAGCAGCAGCAGCAGCAGCAGCAGCAGCAGCAGCAGCAGCAGCAGCAGCAGCAAGTTCAGGAGCATCCTGACCAGCAGCAATCCCAGGGCGTCTTACTTTGAGAGCCCATTCGATGAATTTGTCGGCCTCTTCGTCGGAAAGAGGCTCTCCAATTTGCTGAAGAATGAATCGGAGTTCTGTAGTTTTGATTTTTCCAATTGCATCTTGATCGAAAACACGAAAACACTCCAACAGCTTTTCCTCCTTCATGGACTCTTCAAAGAACTCCGACTCGCAAATGCTCAGAAACGTGTGCAGCCCCAGCTTTCCGGAGCCTTCGGGGTCGAATTTTTCGGCGATTTTTCGCAGAGTGGCCTCCGAAGGTGACTGGCCAACGGAGCGGAAGAGTTTTGCAAATTCTCTGAAAAAATTGCATGCAAAAAGAGCCCAAAAGACCCTTTTGGATCCTTCAGTTTCCTGTTGTTGCGGCGAGCGGCGGTGCAGCGAGGTGCCTGTACACCCGAAACCGCCGGCGAAACCGCCTGAACTCTCCGCCCGAAACCAGCATTAAAATAATCGAAAATAAATCGCAAAATGACGCAAATATGTTTTCAAACAAGTTTAAATGTTAAATGCAGAATGAAAGTCCAAATGGACTTGTCCATTGCTGCAGTGTCCAAGAGTTGCATTTCATTTGCAAAAGGTTTCGCAGGACTAAGATCTGCATGGTCCTTTGCGGGGGTAGTTCCCAGTTCCTAGCAAGAGAATTAGATTTAAATTGTTTCATTTGAATTAATTAAAAGAATTTAATTTGTTTTTTGAAAAAGAACGACAGACTCGAGAGTGACGTAGCCGTCGCCGTCGGTGTCGAAAATGCCAAAGGCTGTCTTGAAACAGTTGGCTTGCGCTTCCGTAATTTTGTAAACAACATCTCCGATTTTGGCCATTTTCTGCAAATTCAATTTGCAAAAATTTGCAAAAAAGAAATACTCTTGAATCCCAATTGCAAGTCTCAGTGAGCTGCTGCAGCTGCTGCAGCTGCTGCAGCAATACTAGCAGCCCCCGCCCACGTGTGCTGCACTCTGTGCAAGATACGCAGCAGTTTATTGATGCAGCATTCAGAGGTGCTGCTGCTGCTGACCTGCTTAACTAACAACTGCTGCTGCTGCTGCTGCTGCTGCGGCTGCTGCTCTCGCTTTGAGGCGCTGCAGCAGGGAGCTGCTGCTGCTTCTTCTGGCGTGTGCTTAGAACGGCTTAGCAGTGTGCTGCTGCTGCTTCTGCTGCTGCTGCTGCTGCTGTAAAGAAGCTGCGAGCTGTACTATATCTTGAGTTCAGTATAGGGGGCCCCGGCTAAGCCGACAGCAGCAGCAGCAGCAGCAGCAGCAGCAGCAGCAGCGGAAGCAGGGGTTGCCGACTTCTTCGCTGGGGAGTTTGGAAAACTATTAATTTGAATAACTATATTATTTAGAATATGAAGAATGACTTATAATTTGAATTAATTTAATTGTGGTTTAGTTCCGAGCTGCTGCTGCTGCGGCGCTGCGCGCTGCGCTGCTGTTGGCTGGGCTGCAGCTTCCGCTTCCGCAGCGGACTGTCGGGGTTTAGGGTTTAGGGTTTAGGGTTTAGGGTTTCCAATGAGGGTTTAGGGTTTGAAGTTTGTCCCGGGGCTGAGAATATCACGGAGGCTGCCCGATTTTTTATCGCATTCGGGGTGGTGTGTGAAGGTGGCGACGGCAGCAGCAGCAGCAGCAGCAGCAGCAGCAGCAGCAGCAACACGCCGCCTCAAGGGCATCTCGCCGGCACAACTCTTCCAGATTGAAAAGTTCTTTTAAAACAAACTTAGTTTTTTGTTTGCTGCGGAGAAGGAAGAACAAGGGGCGCCGCCCGGTCTCGGCTCCCGTGCAGGCTGCGCAGCAGCAGCAGCAGCAGCTGCTGCTGCTGCTGCTGCTGCTGCTGCAGCGGCTTGTAGCGCCCTCTTGGCGTCTCGACTCAGCTGCAGCTCGCGCCCCGCGCTGCACCCTCCGCCTCCTCCGCTGCAGCAGCAGCAGCAGCAGCAGCAGCAGGCCTCACCGCCTGTCGCTTCCCCCGTGGCCCTCACCCCCCCTGCTGCTGCTGCTGCTGCTGCTGCTGCTGCGATGTGGGGCCGCATCGTCAGCAGCGTCAGCAGCGCGCTGGACTTCAACCAAGCCACCCTCAGCGGGTGTATCGACATCGTCTGCGTGCGCTGTCCGGTGTCTGGACAGCTGCAGTCCACTCCTTTCCATGTTCGATTCGGAAAAGCCAAATTACTTCGTTCCAGAGAAAAAATAGTTTCCATTTTTGTCAACAGCAAACCAACTTCTCTCTTCATGAAGCTCGGAGCAGCAGGCGAGGCTTACTTCATTCAAGAACTCCAAGACCCCCACCAGGTCCCCGAAGAGGACCTGGCCAGCCCGCTGGCCTCCCCGGTCCAGTCCCCCAGACGCAGCAGCAGCAGCAGCAGCAGCAGCAGCAGCAGCAGCAGCGGCGGGGGCGCGGGG
>NW_013655181.1:0-1625 GCF_000499385.1 Eimeria necatrix
TGCAATTGCCCTGTTGAATAGCGGAAGGTGAGACTGCTGGATCCAATGTGACTAAAATCTGCAGACGTCAGCTGCGCATTGAGCAACTGCCCGCCATGGCTGCTCGTAGCATCCTCTTGACTGGTTCGTACAGCGGTAAAGTAATGTTGGGCATCGTCGGCTCCTTACTTCACATGGCTCATGTTGATGTTAGTCAGTCAACAATGTAAACGCGGACTAAAGATTTGCTCTTTCGACTCGAAACGTTCTAAGTGTGCATGTTAAATCGCACATAAGCAGCTAATCCAATATTTTCCAAACCGTCAAGTGCGTTCAACAACGTGTATTAGCGAGTATCAAAGATACAGTCGAGAAACGTAACAGCTCTTTCATGCTGCAGAAATCTGAGGAGACTCTTGCACCTGAACAAACAAGACGTTTCGAACTATTTCGATGCTAACACAATAGGCAGAAACCACACATATCGTCGAATGGCGCAGTACGGAACTCATGCACAAACTAAACAACGTCCAAAAGAGAGGATACCACTTTGCAGCACGTGCATTCGTTTCCTGTCACTGGTTGCGCTATAACCTAAAAATCAATAATACTGCTGCTGCACGCAAAACCGAACATTTCATGTTATTCTCGTCCACGCATCAGCTGTATGACACTCATAACCAGGCGAAAAGCATATCATGCGAACCAATGCGTCGTTTCGAACCATCAATGGCTCAGGCTTTCGGAATGTCGGAAATACTTCACAGCATGCAAACAGCATAGTATCACCGTAAGCGATATTCCGCTGGGCACGAGAACGCATTTGCGCCGCATCCAAAAAACAGTCCAGCGATACGCGAAGGCCAAAGTTATACTCTGATACATCCGGATAAGTTCACCAAATCAACGCTTTATCATGCACTTGACAGCGGCGCAAATATCAGGTTGGCTTTACAAAAAGCTGTAACGTTGCAGGTGAATATCGTGAGGAGCTGCGAAATGTAGGGTAGATACAGCAACGCTCAGCTGTGTTAAGGCCGATCAGGTGAGTATGTGTGAAACTACGCTGCGATGGCGTACAGGCTGCTCCTCGGGTTTCCAGAAATCGTAAGTAATTCGGAACAGTGATATTAGGAAATGAAGAAGTCAATTATTTAGTATGTAGACCTTGCCAGTTTCGCAAGTGTAGCGCACAAAGAGCAAATGTCAGCATCATTTTGATGTCTTACAGCTGCCAATCCTCTAGACGTAACGTATCGAGTTACACCGTCAGGACGCTCACTGCCTGATGAAGCGATACCCCGATACAACCCTGATGATAATGCAAAAGAAATATAAACGCAGTGAGCAGGTGCGTACGAGCGCCTGCCATGCATCAAGCTTTTCGCACAAGGGGCCGGCAACAGAACCCATAGCACTTCGATCGCTCTCTTTTCTGGCCGAGTAAAATGCTCTACAAAACAAGGCGGTTAGCAATCACAGCAATACGCAGCATTGCTCTGATTACTACGGTCAAAGCAGGCTTATTTCAACCATCTAGACTTGGTTGTCGGTAGCTAGTCTAAAATAGCTATCACCATCAAGGTGGATAAGCAGCAAATGCCAACGTCATGTATCTAAGTAACGCATGATTTCAGGGGTGCCAA
>NW_013655181.1:1725-3135 GCF_000499385.1 Eimeria necatrix
ATTCTAACGCATGATTTCAGGGGTGCCAAGAACCTATCGAAAGCCATGACGTCAAGCTGATGTACTGCCCAGGAGAAAAATGCGTCGCTCTGCTGGCTAGAAGCTGCACAAAGCAATGAAAGCAACTTTTCATCCCTATTTTATATTGGGCATTTTAGCGCTCACTCAAACACCGTGGCACAACAAAGTAATTTCGCATGGCGAAGAAACCGCCAGGCGGCATGCATCCCGTTTTGCTTGTAATATTTTAATCTGCTTCTTCGCCGCATTCAGATTAAAACATTATATGCAAAACGTGATGCATGCCGTCTTGCGGTTGCTTTGCCATGCGAAATTACTTTGTTGTGCCACCTTGTTTGAGTGGGCGCTACGCTTTTTCACGTAGATGTCAAGTAGCGCGAATGGCGGAACGATGCACGCTGACAAAATGACGCCTCAACATGGGAAATCGGTACACCTGGACAAACGCTCCAGGCACTTTGCGGAGGTACGTAATTTGACGTCTCTGTAAAACGCGCTTCAGAGACGTTTATCTCGCTGAGCCGGGGGAGAAAAAAGTATACATGCCAGCAGGGTGTTGTCTTCAGGTGTAGCACTAAATACTGGCTGACAGACTTCACGAACATCTTGCGCAATTCATCGACTACCTCCAAGTTTTACCACTTACACAGCGAAACGCATATCTCATATGCAGTTGATAAGCACGATACGCTCATGTACCTTTACAACACCTCCGGTGAAAGCTACCGCATAAGTATTTCCAGCCTTGTGTAGCATATAAAGAGCTAAGCACTTTTCAAACGATTAGTATGATTCGAATCACTGACGTCAAAGGCGAGGGACAATCAACGCAGGAGCAGTTGATCCCTGCAGCACGCAGTGCCAAGAATCAAAAGTAAACGAGAGCCAGATATGGATATCCGATATACAAATGCCTATAGTCACCTAGATTCATGAGCTACTCTCACCGAATCGCACTCAACGACGCTCACTCCTTTGAGTATGGACAGGTATTGTTTCTGCTGTCGAGATGTTCCAAGCAATACGCTGCCAGAATGCATATCGGGTTGCTCGTTCCAGCACCCTTCCACACGTTTCCACGAGGCGATATTTTCGTGCAGCGTTGCCTTCACACTTCCTTAAGCACCCCTAAGTGTAAATTAACCACACATATGTCGACACACTTACGCATAGCAACGTAGGCACTTCCGCACTCTCAAAACGTACCTATGCAGCTGAACGTCGATGCCCCCTACGAACCCGGCCTCACCGTCAGCATGACTTCACAAAAAAATATCAACGTACACTTTCGCAAACACCCAAATCACAGCGCCGCCAACCTCCACATCCACAATCAATCCTCCGTAAATCTGTCCACTGGCAACCGCAACCCTATGGCTTCAGGCTGAC
>NW_013655182.1:0-2325 GCF_000499385.1 Eimeria necatrix
GTTGCAATACGAGGTAAGCACTTATCTTTTCGAGAAACTTCATTAGTTGGTCCTGGCACAACGGAGGCGATCGCTGTGCAAGAAAATGGTAAGCTCTTTTGTGCATGTTACTGACGCATCGTTGGCTTCCACTAACTGATAGGAGTAATTTGGCACTGCGCAAGTACTATCACGGCATCCCTTTGTTTTATTTTGGATGACGTTAGTTTGATGGAACGCCTGCTGGCGACTTGCTACGCTGCATTGTGATTGTGTATGGTACGCTCTTTTGTGCATGTTACTGACGCATCTTTGGCTTCCACTAACTGATAGGAGTAATTTGGCACTGCGCAGACACTACCACGGCATCCCTTTGTTTTATTTTGGATGACGTTAGTTTGATGGAACGCCTGCTGGCGACTTGCTACGCTGCATTGTGATTGTGTACCACTGTGTCACTAAAGGGCAAGCACTCTCCACCGTCGTACGCTCACATCCGTCGAATGGCTTTGCCTTTCAAACAGCTTGTGCGTTGCGTTCTTTGCAAGAATCCGTGATTAACGACGAATTGGCATCGCCCGAAAGCATTAAATTTAGTGCTGCAGTGCCATCAGACGATGCGCGATCAACAGTTGAGACAAAGGCAGAGATAAACTTCAGTTTGTGTAGATTTTCACCTTGTCTGTATTTGCTTAAGAGGGGTCTGTAATGTTCAACACTGCAACTTACAAATAGGCTGTGTCCAGCGCCTTTGTTCTTGTTCTTGGATGGTTGCAAATATATGCTGAGGCCACTCTAGATAACCTAGCAGTCATCGATTGAAACTTGAAAATGTGCTAGTCCACATCCGTTGCGAGTCGCAGTGAACATAGAGTCTGTTGGCTGCATATGTCTGCTGCTGACAGCAGCTTGACTGCTTGTCTGGGAGTGCTCCACATGGCAAAGATGTACTGCGCAACTCGTTGAGCCAACGCACGGCTTGCACGTTACGTTCCTGGCGCGGTGACTCGTTGACGGTAAAATATTTCATGACATCTTCAGGCGTTTTCAGCTGGTGACGCCGCAAAAGCTTCACGTTTAAAGTTTGACGTGACGTCCAGGACGTGCGTTGCTGTTGGGGAGAGCTTGGATTGCCTTGTCCTTGGATCGGCGAGCGACCGAGACGCTTGAACTGCACTCAGTTGAGCAAGAATTTTGTTTGCAGCTGGTGTCCTATCTTGTAGGAATGCCACTAGTTGACACGTTGCTCAGCTTCGATACCTCCACAAATCTGTCGCTCAGGAGGGAAAGTAATCAACGTGCGAATGAACGCGCCATTGGCGATAACAAGATATGATAAGACGCTTCGCCTAATAATTTTTTTGCGGAATCCTGGCCGGAGGCTGGGGTTAATGCTATGGTGCATTGGACAAGGGTGTAGGCTGTACTTGGCGATTATTTTTCGGGAAAAAGTATTTTCGGCGCAAACGGACGAATAGGACGTAAGTCGCCTGTCGATCTGACACAAAATAATGCCCTGTATACAGCTTTTTCTTGAATTGTGGCGTTTAGTGCAGGTGATTAGTCATACGCTGGAGTGGTGCGTATGCCAGTGGCTAGGTGAGGTTCCCCGCAGCCGGCTTTGTCTTTTCAAGATCCACAGTTCAGATTGTGAAGGGTTTTTCACTGTGCATTTGTTTTCAAGCGGGCTTGCGGAGACTGCAAAGAGTTACTGTTATTCAACAGTCACGATAAAACAGCGATTTCCTAGGAGTGGAGCCTCCCGTTCCAACAAGGATCAGCCAGCGCTGCTGAGAAATTTTTCACCTGGGTATCCTGAAAAGATTGGAGTTGCACGTGGATTGTGGGTTGGGCGTGGCTCGCAGTATTCTTAGAATACTCGACATCTTCGCGCAAAACGGGACATTGCCTAAAACCAGAGGAGCCGAACGTTGGGTTCAAGCGTTGCGTTCGAGCTACGCCTGTGTCAGCCATGGATCTTAGCGGGTCCACCTGAATTGCAGAGTCTGGCTATTCAGGGCTCGTCTGCGCGTTCGTACTCCATGGCACCGACTAGACGTGTCACAACGTGTCACAACGAGACGCTCAATTGCTCCAGGCTGGTATGTGGCTGGTGGTGTACTGCAAGCGATTTCAGAATAAGCGTAGTGCGACGCGTTCAGACAAGACATCTCACGTGTAAGCTAGTCACGCAGTTGCCAGCTACTTGCCGCTGTGCAGTGGTTAGCGCGCCACAGTTCGTACGTAGGCGACGCTTGCTGAGTCTTCAACACGATCAAAAGCAGCAAGCGTGCCACGAGATACACTCAGCTGCCTCATGTAGAGTTCATGCCAATTTTAGGTCCT
>NW_013655182.1:2425-4005 GCF_000499385.1 Eimeria necatrix
GATGCATTTGCGAAGACAAGTCGGGTCCGCGAAGTTAGTAGTCAATGTTACGCGAAAAACCTGCCCCTCACGAATAGGCCACAATTGCCTGTAGGTCCGTTAGTGGTGCTGCTGCATTGATTGTGAATTCACTGTCCTCATGTCAACATCTGCTGAGCCCTTCGTGGCCTGTCTGTTGGAGCACTCTTTTTAATCGGGAACAACGCGAAAGGAGCAACCTGGGCAGCACGTATGCCACACCTCAGGCCACATGAACTTGCGTTCCGTGTCACAGAATACGTTTTGCATTTATTTTCCGCAATTTGGACGTTTAGTCGCACACAGAGCACTGCCAAGGTTGGGGGCGCGAGCATTTTCAGTGCTGCATGTTTCCTTTGATTTTCTAACAGTGTAATGATGACATCAACTGCCCCGATGCATGGGCTCAAGTCAGTTTAGCTAGAGCATTCCCGTAGAACAATTTAGGCATTCAAGCTCAATGCCCTAGACAACGGGCTTCGCTGCGAACAAATTCCCTCAAGACAGCGCTTTGAAAACTAGCAGCCACACATAGGCTGATAACGAGGGAGGCTGCGGCAGGTGCTATTCCGTATATATTTTGCCTCGTATATGTTGCAGCAAGTGCGCCTTATTGAAGGTCCATGCTGGCTTCCTAAGCGCGAATACAAGTGTATCTGCTCTTTTTGACTACAAGGGTGAGCTTCGCCTTGTTATTTTTTGTATGGCTTCACGTATTTGTTGCACGTTTTGTGCCCCACAAACGGTATCCAAGGGATGATATGTTCAGCGCCTTACGGGCTAAAGCACCACGGCGTGGCGATCACTACGATTGCGCACCGTCAGCTGACTGTTGCAGGAACCATATGCTCAGCAATCATTATCACCACATGCGCGTTTTAGGAATTAACGTTTATGTAATCATTATTTTGTCTGGTTGCTCTGCTCCACAGCAGACGCGATGAGAGATGGATCTGAGGTGTGGAGCTGCGAGTCGACGTGAGAGTTTTTTTGAGCGCAGTGCCTTTCGTTAATCTGCATCGGCTGTGCGTAACCAGGGTGGTTGCATATTTTAAAGCGGACCTTGGTGGTCTAAAAGGTACAGAATTGCCGATTGTAGTGTTTGGTGTCGTGGATTGTGCGCTGGTCTGGCTTGCGAACGTTTAAATTCGCTTGCGTTGCAGGTGTGGACTGGCTGTTGACATCAGGCATTTTGCAAACGACAGACCTGCGCCTTGCCTGGTCCTCGGAAAGCAGCAGAGAAACACAAGGCGACAGTAGGCTTTTACCTTCTTGATTGGCCTCAGAGTGTGCGTTTCCTGCATTGGCGAGTGCAGTTTTGATGAGCACGAGTTTGGCAAGAAGAGGGCATCGACGCTTTTGAGTGGATGACCTTCATGGATCCAGTGTTTGCTATGCTTTGCACGACTGGTGCAAATATAGTAGATGTAAAAAGGCTAAATACTTGTTAGGGGCAAGTGGAGCCAGCTCGCCTCTGCCGTTGGTCGGGATTGAGAAAAGTCCTTGTTGGTATTTGGTGTCGTTGAGAAAAAGACGCCATGCTAGCCGCTTTTGAAAATAGG
>NW_013655183.1:0-681 GCF_000499385.1 Eimeria necatrix
CTTGTATCTGTCGCGTAGATCCACGTTCTCTTGGTGAGCAGCTTTCTACGTTGGTATGTGCTGGGAGCGTAGAGCAAGATATGTAAGCTCCAGCCACGTCTGAGTTGTCGTCGCTTTCAAGGAAAAAGTGTCTCCGTTTTCGCTTGACGACGCCCGCTTTCACGGAATGCGCAACGCAGATATCTTGCTCTGCTAAGTTAGCTTGGCAGTGTCTCCGGTCCGAATCAGCACTGGAAATAGCGCCAAAGCTATTTTCGGTGCTGCAAACAATCGAGCAGGTGCTCAGAGCTATAGCCAGCGGAATGGCAACTATTCCAATCAATGGAAGCAAGTGCAGGAAGCTGAGAAATCCGGGCCAACTCGGTCGTTACATGCATCCCTTCCAGTTGCGCTCCGAGATACCTAGCTTGCATCGTGGAAAGAGACGTTTCTTGAATTCCTCTATGAGCGTCGGCTCACTTGTCAGTGTTGTGCACATGTTGTGGCCCTTCCGTGTTTCCCGCCATGCGCTTTTCTGAATCCAGGAAGTGCGTGAAACGCCCGCCTTGTTGTTCTTGGTTCCGTGTCGCAGTAATTGCGGCCGATGGTTCGCGGTCCACACGTTTCTGGCGCACATCGTGGGCTGCTTTGCTTGCGCCGAGCGCCTTGTCATGCTGTTCCTTGGCGTGTTGTCTTCTTTGC
>NW_013655183.1:781-3318 GCF_000499385.1 Eimeria necatrix
ATGGCGTGTTGTCTTCTTTGCAGGCTTTGATGCGCATGCTTGCTCACTGTTTTGTGTTCAGGGGTGCTCCGTACTGCGACAATCTGCCCGTTGCTTCGCGGTTCACACGTTTCTGGCACACGTGGACTGATTTATTTTCGTCGAGCGCCTTGTCATGCTGTTCTCTGGCCTTTGAGTTTTGAAATCTAGAGAAAACTGCGTGCTAGAACCGAAAGCCGCTTGTTCAGAAGGAACTTCTAGTGTGGCGGTTTTTTCTGCTTACTATGTCGGGCATCAGTCACCTACCTTGGTAAAAGCCTGTTGCTTGAGGCACCGTGTTGATTTAGCTTAAAGTCCTTCAATGTATTTGTCAGAAGCCAAAGCATTTGTGTGGTACATTCGCTTTTCGAGGCTTTCAGCCAGTATGTGAAGACACATGATTCTTGAGTATTGATTGAGAGATGAGTATTGAGAGATGAGTATTGATTGTTGAGAAACTAGTGCATGCTGCACTTCGCGGTTTTGTCTTGAGAAGATGCTAAAAGCAGCGAAACGCAATTCCGTGCATTTGACAGGTCAACTGCGACTGCACTCAGCCAGGTTGAGGTCAGCATGGCAGTAGTCTTGTCAGTGCGAACTGCAGAACGGCGACTGTCGCATTATTCCCATAGTCGGGGCTTCTTAAACGTATCCGGCCATGTGATGCGCATCTCCTTCAAGATCACGAACATTTATACGCATTCATAGCAGTAAGCCGGCGATCGAACTAAATTCTAAGCGCTAGCACCATGCTAAAGACATCACCCACATCTCTGTTAGTCGACGCGCGGCAATGAAGCCCAAGCATGTATCGTAACGACGGTTGGAGGCCCTTTTACCAGGGGGTAAGTGCCCTGTGGTGCCAAATGTCGCGGCGCTGCGTCGGCTCTTACATCCGCGATGGTGTCTGCGTCAACTGCTTTTGCGAGCGACCTATCAGCAATGGAAAGATTAATAGCGAAGGCTCAGGGCTCTTTTCGTAATTGGCGGTCTGCGGTGAATAGGCGACTGAGAGGAATTCGTCTTTCAATTGTTCATTACCGATCTAAGAGCTACCAAAGTAAACGTGAAACGCCATTTCCGAAACACTGAGCAGTTGTGCGTGACCGATTATAGGCTCTATTGACATTTTAAAAGGCATTCTATATCAGCGAACCAGAATGTATTCGCTTGTAGTCTCAGACCGCAGCCTGCTGCGTGATGTATAGCCTTCAGCCGCCGTGTCACGTTACGTCATTTCTGTGCAGCATGTGAGTAGCTGTAGTGTGACGCTTTTGTCACGCGGTTTGTGGAAGAAAACGATGGGGACACGCTTTAGCGGTATTAGGTGTGTACATGATATAAAGCAGGAGTTGTCGATTTCTACAACTCTTTCGTAGATTCAGCGAATGAAGTCCTGAAAGTTGTGATGAGATGTGTTTCGGCAGATGTGGGTATGTGTATTACCTTCAAAATGGCTTGTTCACACGAGTTACATGCATGGTGGCTACGTCTTATCATGTAACTATCAAGAGGTTTGTGTTCGGCGCGAAATCCCATATTTCGCACCTATTCATTGCAGGCCCAGTGAAATATTGGACGTCTGACCTTTCTGGGTTTTGTACAGCGTGTCGTGTTGCGGCTCATTAGAGGCTTTGCTATTTTGGAAGGAGAATGCGTAACCTTGAAAGCCAGTAAGTGTAGGCACACTATTTTAATCATTGATTGCTGAGGCTGTGAAACATTTTCAACTGGTGGGACTTTGCTGTTTATAGTTTGCTTAAACTGTCAAATAAATGTCCGCCCATTTGGCGCATCGGGGTAAACGGCTGACACCAAGGCGGATATCTTTTCTTGTGATACTGTTGCCAGTGTGTTGTGCGGTTCAGCAAGTGCTCCTTTTCTCTTTTACACACGTTTTTTCGGCTGGCGAACTTGCTGCCTCTGGGCTGTCTTGCTGAGTTCGTTTTACATGCGTAGGAAATGCAATACAGCGCAGCACAAATCAATGGTGGACTCTCGGCCGAGCATCTTACAACCTACAGAAAACCCTTACCAGACTTCTCGTCAGAAACCGTGGTGATCGTATCTGCCACATTGTGCTTGATTCGATCCCGGCAGAGGCATTTGGATTTATAGCTTTCTGTCATTTCTACATGTACTGAGAGGAACATTTGTGCTGAGTGATAGCTCTAATTGCGCAAGTGAAATGCTGGCATCATTGCTTGCAGTCAATTGTTAACAAGCATTAAGGCTACATGCGGCGGAGTCCATTTGCAAGCAAAAAGAACTGCTTGTGACGCATGTTTCATGAGTCATTTCGTATCTTCGCCATTGTTCCACAGGAGCTTGCCGGGGATCGACACGATTGCGCACTGCATATTTGTTTGACCCTTACGTTTGCAGGGGGTAAGGTCCAATGGAGATGAAATGCCGGGATATAATGAGTGCACCTGTAAGCAGCCTTGAAACGTCTTTGTTGCGAACAACGTCGCTGTGTTTTGTGCAGCTCGTGAGCGCATGCATTTCGATGCGCTCTT
>NW_013655184.1:0-1691 GCF_000499385.1 Eimeria necatrix
AGCCCACAACATCCCTCCAAATTACTGTGCCAATCTGAAGAGATGAGAATAGTGGGAGCATATAATCGCGCCTGTGTTTGTAGTAGAACAAAATGCTCGTCACAACGCATCTGGTGTCTGGATGTTGGAAGCTTCTCACATTTGTTGGCGATTGTGTCGTTCAGTGATATACACCTAAAGTGCTGACTTCATTCGTAGCACGAAGTGCAATTTTGCGTTCAGCATTCCTCGGTCTCATCACCTGGGTGCATGGCATTGGAGGCTAAATTTGAATATCTTCGAGATAGATTTTTTGGAGCCGATAGGATGATCAAAGCCTGTCCTGGCGATACCTGTAGTCTAGAGGACCCGCAACTTATCAAGAGCAAAAATGATTCACCGCAGCGCTGGCCTGATGCACAAGTCTTTGCCGCAGTGCGGGCATGGTACTGTGGGCTGGGAGGCCTAGGAACCGCATGTCGAGCAAACGCGAAGCTCTGGTTTCGACATTTTGTGACAATATGACTAGCTCGGGTTTGAATAAAGATATAGACGCATGTCAAGCCGGCAATGGTTGCTGTCCAGTGAAGCCGACTCTCCACTGTAAATGCATGCTTTACAAATCGGCTTAATGTTCGTTTCGGATTCGCTAATGTGCATATCATGGTAAAGACTGATAGACTGGTTATGCGACGTACGATCACATTATTGTAGCTCTCAAACTGATGCAACCACAGAAATGGTCCACCATGCAACTCCATAAAAGCATGCCGCGTGTGAAAGAAGCCAGATGTGCATGCCTGCCGACGAGGAGAGGATTCAGATGTTACAGGTTCGAAGAGTTCTGGGACTTATCTGGTGTACTGAAGCGATTATCAGTGGATGCGCTACGAGGTGTATGACAGAAAGAACATATCAGGTATGGAACATGAGACAAAAGCCACCAACGAACTATTAGACAAAAGAAGCGGTACCCTGATGTGTCCCTACACGAATGCGAAGTCACCACACCCAGCGCCAGTCGTATTGCTACGCTTGCAGCCGTCTCAGTAGCCAACTAAAACAAATGCAAAGCGTGGGATTTCGAGAAGACGGTACAGCGTTTTAGGTCTTGGCACACCATTCATCTCGAGCTTGTTCGACGAAACACTCAAAATGCCTGGCCAAAGCGACACTTTGAAATACAAGAAAACGCCTTTAGTCATCGTCTTGAAGGTATCCTCACGCAAACGCTCACAAGGAGAAAGGCGTGCAAACGTACCTGCTGCATTTTGGAAAGGGTCCTCCATCCTCAGTATTTCACGATTCTCAGCGAATGTAGCTACGCCTCTTTTGACGCCCACTTAAGACTTGATACAGCAGAGTGATGGAACAGTGCTCATTTCGGGGTTCATTCAGGCTGGAGAAATGCAGCAAGTCTTCTTACTGGCCATGGCACATTGATCATGCCAACATGCTTCTTATGTTGGCCAAGCCCACAACATCCCTCCAAATTACTGTGCCAATCTGAAGAGATGAGAATAGTGGGAGCATATAATCGCGCCTGTGTTTGTAGTAGAACAAAATGCTCGTCACAACGCATCTGGTGTCTGGATGTTGGAAGCTTCTCACATTTGTTGGCGATTGTGTCGTTCAGTGATATACACCTAAAGTGCTGACTTCATTCGTAGCACGAAGTGCAATTTTGCGTTCAGCATTCCTCGGTCTCATCA
>NW_013655184.1:1791-3215 GCF_000499385.1 Eimeria necatrix
AGGTGTCTGAATGTTGAAAGCTTCGCACATTTGTTGGCGATGGTGTCGTTCAGTGATGTACACCTAAAGTGCTGACTTCATTCGTCGAACAAAGGGCAATTTTGCGTTCAGCATTCCTCGGTCTCGTCACCTGGGTGCGTGGCATTGTAGGCAAAATTCGAATTTCTTCGAGATAGATTTTTTGGAGCCGATAGAATAATCAAAGCCTGTCATGGCCATATCTGTCGTCTAGAGGAACGCTAACGTATCGAAGGGAAAAATTATTTGCCGCAGCGCTGGCAAGATGCACAAGCCTTTGTCGCAGTGCGGGCATGGTACTGTGGGCTGGGAAGCCTAGGAACCGCATGCCGAGCAAACGCGAAGCTGTGCCTTTGACATTTTGTGACAATATGACTAGCTCGGGTTTAGATAAAGATATAAATGCATGCGAAGCCGGCACTGGTTGCTGTTCAGTGAAGCCGACTCTCTACTGCAAATGTATGGTTTACAAATCGGCTTAATGTTCGTTCCGGGATTGGCTAATCTGCAGTTCATGGTAAAGACTGGCGGAGTGGTTAGGGGAAGTAAGATCTCATTATTCTAGCTTTCAAACTGATACAACAACAGAAATGAGCCATAATACATGTCCACAAAGGCGTGCCGCATGTTAACGAAACCAGATGTGAATGCCTGCCGACGAGGAAAGAATTCAGATTTTAGAGGTTCGAAGAGCTCTGCAAGTTTTCTGGTGTACTGAAGCAATCCTCAACGAATACGCCAGAAGTCGTATGGCGAGAAAAGCATATCAAGTATGGAACATTAGATGAGAGCAACCAACTATTTAACAGACAAGACACGCGGTACCCTGAGGTGGCCCGAGAGGAATACGAAGTCACCATATTCAATGGCAGACGTTTTGCGAACGTCCCAGCTTTCTTAGTAGCCAGCTAAGGCAAATGCAGAGCATGGAATTTCGAGAAGAAGATGCAGCGTTTTTGACCTTGATACACCATTCATCTCGACCTTGTTCGACGACACACTCAAACTGCCTGCCCAAAGCGACGCTTTGGAATACAAGAAACGCCTTTAGTCATTGTCTTGAAGGTGTCCTCACGCAAACGCTCACAAGGAGAAACGCGTGCAAACATACGTCCTGTATTTTGAAAAGGGTCCTCCATCCCAAGTATTTCGCGATTCTCAGCGCGTATGGCTACACATCTCTTGATGTTCACATAAGCCTTGATGCAACAGAGTGATGGAACACTGTTTGTCTCGGGTTCATTCAGGCTGGAGAAATGCAGCAAGTCGTCTGACTGGCCATGGCACAATGATCATGCCAAGATGCTTCTTATGTTGGCCAAGCCCACAACATCCCTCCAAATTAGTGTCCCAATCTGAAGAGATGAAAATAATGGGAGCATATAATCGCGCCTGTGTTTGTAGTA
>NW_013655185.1:0-1005 GCF_000499385.1 Eimeria necatrix
CTTTGAATGAGACTCCGGGCCATGCTGAAGAGCTTACGTTTTCATGAAGTCGACCCTTCGGGCCATGCTGATACGCTCATGTTTTCTTGAAGTCACAGATTTAAACTTCAGTGGCATAAGTTGAAACGCGCAGCAGCAGTGTGCTATGGTCTAGACGCACCATTCAACGCTGATTCCAGAACGTTTCCGTATTCTGTAGTGAGGTAACGCCTTTATTTTCATACGCTTCTTCCTGGCTACATGAGTTTCGAAGTGCGCTGCGTCGCAGCCTACATGTCGTTGTGCGTGACTCGCGGTTACACTGTCTGCGCGTAGGCATGAACTTGGAGCTCTTCACAATTCCACGGTTGCAATATCTCTGTTGTGTATTTGCTTGCTGCCGGTGGCGTAATTTTGAACTCCACTAATGCAAGTTGGTATTTGTAGCGGATGAGTCTCGCGAATCATGAGAGTTTGGGTCGAGCTATCGGCTTGCAACTACGCGCCTTTACAGATTTCTGCTTAGTCTGACCTGCTGTGCTTCATTCTGCTTACCAGTTAGAGGCATTAGTTTGAATGCTCCAAAGCAGACTGAGTGAAAGTCATGTTTAGCACGGTACACGGTTGCATTGACTGGCGGATTTATGGAGGTTGTACCATGACAAAGCTTGGCTGAACGCTGCGCGGTGCTCGACGCGGGGCAAAGGTTACATACTAGAGGTCTACCAGGAGCTTACCTCTTCTAGCTTGGTAGCAGGGCAACGGTACAATGAATATCCAACAAACTGCCGTTTCCACGGAGTGAGAATCGATGCGTACAAAGTAATGCAAGTGTACTTTGGCAGTAGCACATATTCGTATAAGTCGTATATCTATTTTACTTTGCCCACAGAGTGTGCATATGTGTTGTGGGGCTCTTGCACTGCGCTTGTATTTGGATCATTCCTCGATTCGGTGTCTGCCTCAAACGACATCAGCACGAGTTACAGAGGGTCAGCAGTTTGAATGGTGCTTAACAATTCATAT
>NW_013655185.1:1105-3069 GCF_000499385.1 Eimeria necatrix
GCCCACAGCGTGTGCATATGCGTTGTGGGACTCTTGCAGTGCGCTTGTATTTGGGTCATTCCTCGATTCGGCGTCTGCCTCAAAAGACGTCAGCACGAGTTACAGAGGGTCAGCAGTTTGAATGGCGCTTAACAATTCATATTGAAAAAGCAATGCCGAGGTGTAAGGTGGCTTTTTTGGTGAAGCCATGTTGACGATGATATCCAGTTTGCACGAGGCGTTGGCGTCCAACTACAGAAGCACATCGCACAATTGCAGGACACGCGATGCGTTCTCTGTCAAACTGCGGGACCGCCAAACTTGCAAGGCCGTTCGAACTCGGAAACTCGAATCCCAGCTTGAGCACGGCTTTCTCAGTGACTTGCGGAGGTGATTTCCCGATGAGGTTTGGGGGGCCGCTGCGCGAAGCGTCTGATTTGTGAGAAAGGTCACTTACACTCCCCGATGCCAACGACTCACGCCCAACACTTTGAGAGTGGAGCAACATGCAAAATATCTGAAGAAAGCGCTGCTTCTGGGAGTATGTGTCGATGCGCATGAGGTTTCGAGGATGCGATTCAGTAGTCCTGCAGAATTCGCACTTGTCTCAAATCCAGATAATCAGGCATTGGGCACCGTCTGCTAACACACACACCTTGAGACTCCACGACGCGCAATGCGTTCTGTGTCCTACTAGGAGGCAGCTAAAATTGCCAGGCTGAAGGGACCGAACTCGGCCGAACAAAATTAGAGAATTGCAATGTCTCAAGGATTTATGGAGGTCGTGCCCAGGTGAGGATTGGCGGTGCGGTGCGCGACGTAGTTGGGTTATGAGAAAGATGATTTACGCGAACCGCGGTCAAAGCCACACGTCGAAAACGTTGACAGCGGGGAGAAGCGCAGGGTAGATGAATTTATTTCTACTTCAGAAAGTAAGAACCTATGAGTGAGAGCCGTTGAGAGAGTAATTAAGCACTCCTGCAAATTCACACGTGTGTCCTGCTGAGGTATTCAAGCCTTGTGTGAAGGGTGCTTCAAATGGGCAAATGTGGGGAGCTAGTGCTTGGCCGTAGTAGGTCCATCGCGGTGCACAGACCTTGTAGAGACTCTAGGTGTCTTGCTGTGTCGAAGGCACAGAACATTAACATGAAGTACACACAGTGGATAAGTTGAGACGTCTTTTTCCCTTTGTGTTGCGAGAACAATTCGATGGCGTGCGTGTAATGCCTGATGCAGCAGGGTTGGGGAACGCAAAATTGAGTGTATTCTGCTGCCACTTGTGAGTAACGAGTTCGTTGTGAATCCTACTCATCGCCTGTTTGTTCGAAGCCCAACTCGCGTCAATGTGGAGCAGGCCGTGAACTTCATTCCGCAGGCTTGCGTGTGCAGAGTGTTTCAGCACAATAAGGGGATCTCCACACATTACAAAATCACAGACTGGCGCATGAGTACAACGGTTCCATCCATGATGCCCTAACGCTCCGACTCTGGTGCGGCGCCTTGGCAATGAATCGACTTGAAACATGTGGCAGGTGTGCAGAGCAGTGGATATTATCTTGCACAGGCGCGTGCGGCTTCAGCGTTTAGTGGCTGGATTAAGTGCGTGTGTGTCTAGCTGTGACGGCGTTTGTTTGCAGCAAAAGTGCGCTTATCGTGTTCAGTTTTCCAATGCACTGTGTAGCGCTCTCCCGTCTGTTTCTCCTTTGTTTTCTATTTTTGTGGAGGAGCGTCTTGCGATTATGTCCAGACTAGGTGGCGCATTAGGTGACAGTGGCCAAGCATCTTCTCAGCTGCTCTTGCTGTTGATGCACCGCGAGCAGCCTGTACGTGAGAGCAAGCGAGCTAGGACGCGTGGCTCCTTGCTGGAGTGGCTGCCTACTTGGGTCCTTCCGTATGCCATAGTGTTACGTGTGGCTGTTCGCTGAGTGCTGCGCAATGTGCCGCCTTCATTTGAAAGCGTCGGTTGCTGGCTACGTCAGTGTCCA
>NW_013655186.1:0-1029 GCF_000499385.1 Eimeria necatrix
ACGTGCAAAAGCAAAAGGACGGCTTTTAAAAGCGGCACAGTGGCTTGTAACTCATAGGATGATGTTTTTGATGACTGACAGCCTGGAAATGTGCAAACCAAGGAACCTCGGGCATTTAGGCCCTCGACAAAAGCGCTTGTGCGTTCGAAGGCAAACGAGAAGTTTTCGATGGAACGCAGCACCAGCTAGCTCAAGGAAACGGTCGGATCCCAAGATTTTACACCGTACATCCTTAAAAGGAAATGATTACCTATGAAAATTCCAGGATGTGTCTCCCGAAGGGCGCAATAAAACCATAGCTATGCTAATGGCAAAGAATGCACGATTCAGCACAACATGCACTTCTGGAAGCACCATTAAACGTTGCACTGCTGCCACGCAGGTGAGAAGGCTGCTGGTCTGGATGCATCGGTTTGACAATAAAATTCATTCTGTTGCAGGGACACCCTCTACTGAATAATCACATATCACACGTCTAATTTCCCCGATCTTCGACATCCTTTTGTTTATAGATTTTTCAGTAAGTCTCACTGGCTAATTTTGCACAGGTTAAACAATGTTCAAATGCCCTTCATTATCTTTGCAAAGACTACATTCAACGAGTCGATCCAACGTCGAAACGTTCATACGTACCTGGAGGCTTCCTTGCCGCATATTCAGGTCGGGTTTTTTGGAAAGGGCAAAATACTACTTAAGGCGAAATAGTGCACTGTTACTCGAAAGCACAAGACGATGGTTGCGCCTCTTGTCGGCAAAGTGCAACGTTAGTTCCAGTCAACCTACAATCTGATATGGTCCGTGTGAAAAAATAACAGATAAGCCGTCCCGCACCCTTGTAACAGCTGTGTATACCCATTCTGGAAAAACACCAAATATAAGTTACAGGACCCCACGGTATGAAGTTACCGAGGGTACGCTAAACCCACAAGACAATAACGTATGCAAAAACAACGTGAGTCAACCAGAACAACGCACGTTCTTCATTTTTATGAAGCGAATGTACTCACGGACTTCCACGTTGTTGAATGT
>NW_013655186.1:1129-3778 GCF_000499385.1 Eimeria necatrix
TCGTTCTTCATTTTTATGAAGCGAATGTACTCACGGACTTCCACGTTGTTGAATGTTCTAGGAGTTCTTCCACTGAAGCCCTTGAAGAAATCTCATTTGTTTAAGAAATACCGTATAGTCAGTGCATGCGTCAACTCAGAACTTTTCAAAACGAGCGCATATGACATACTGCCTACGAAAGCACGACATCACGTCTCATGGAATTCATTTGGATAAGCCGCAGAATGCACTGGACTCTTCTACTGCAGCATATCCATCAGACGGTGGCAACTACGAACACGCAGCGTCTAACACGAAAAAGCACCAGCGTTCGCTCTGGCAAACACTGTGGATCTTTTATTGCGCGCAATATACTGTAGAGTAGAGACGCGATTTCAAATGCAAGGCCAAGGCATCCACTTTTCGGCCCTGTTGGCGAGGAGCTAGCAAAATTCGACCGCACACGCCAAGACTTCAAGTAAACCATCAAAACCTCCGTACACTGCCTTTTGTGTCCGCATTATACATTTTTAAATTGCTTACCACCTGGGCGTTCACCCAGCAATGTCCAGCGTATCTATAAACCAAGTTGAGGCGCTTGCAAGCGGATAGTAGAAGTTTTAATCGTTGACGTGCCAAATTTCCCATGAAATCGTTGAAGCAAGCAAGCAACATACAGGCATTTGGAGCTTGAATCACAACCATCGTGCTACAAAAATTAAAGCAAATCAGTTCAGTAATCGTGCTCGCCAGGGAAAGATGCTGCGGCCAAATACGTGACAAGCCTAAGACTATTTCGCTAGCCTCCGACAGTTGGCATGTGACTAGTGCAGAAGGCCCATTTCAACTCCTGCGCGAGAGCAAAATCAACGTTATCACAACATCATGTTGATATGCACTTAACAAGAACCCGCATACAAGAAGTACAACACTATTTAAAGGTTTACTTAGTCTCTTCGATAGTGATATGTGAGTCCTTACTCCAACATTGGTACCTATCAGAGACTCAAGCGTTAGTATGCGAGATTTGGTAGGCCACGCAGAAGCATGACTCATTCCTGCTGCACAAAAGTGCGAGTACTGTTTTTCTGCAAATGAGTCCTTATGCGCAAAAACGTATTAAAAAGGTACTACCTATATGACTAAACAGCAGCACAGCGTGACAAGAGGAGATCACACTGCTCGGTGAACTTTATAGCCCGCAAAGTTGTTTTGAGTACAAATCAGTCTCTCCACGAAAAATAGGAAGGAGTTTCGCTGCACTGTCAATTTATATCGCCCTTCGGCCTTTTACTCTACATGAAGGCCAGATCAAACAATTTTTTGTTTCCTGCTCGACGGCCCAATGCTGTTTTGAAAGGAGTCGTGCATGTACATGCAGTCAGGGCCCTTATTAAGCAATTTCATGATACGTACTCCCTGAAAGCCGGAAAGTTTTTGAAGAGTTAAATCTGCTTAGCATTTCTTGTACCCATGAAAATCAGAAAATGGTCGATTTAGATGCAATGCCTAACACACTACCGATGCTGCGCAGGGAACCAACTCTTGTCTGTTTAATAACCTTTCACGACTCAACTCATCGTAGTTATTTTAGTTTTTTTCTAGACTCACAATCTAATAAGAAGACGGCGCAACTTCGTGGACCGTCAAGCGTGTCGGTTAGAAAGAGAGCACGCCATTTCACGCTATATTACGCTTCCTCGTGTCACTGTACAGCATCGTTTCTCGTAAGGACAGTTTGCGAATGCCAGCTATCGAGATGCTTGAAAACAATTTCATTGACACACGGGAGGTGTCTGCAGCATGCCGTTACGAGTTGGCGCATACGTTCGTGAAAATGCGGTCGCTTATGCACCGCTCTGGTCTCTTTTGGCAAGTGCTATTTTATCCAGAAGAGCGTTGTCAGATGTTAAAGTCAATCGCGAATCTGTATTTGCATGTAAGTGTGGGCGTGCGTCCCTGCACAGCAGGTAGTTCATGATCGGATCCAAATCCATAAAATGCTAGACTTCACTGAATGCCTTTCTGGTACACCAGATGTGCTGGGAACGATATCTATGCCAGTAAATTAGAAGGCTTCTCACACGGTCAAAAGAACGGACAGAGCAACGCGGCGACACCGAACATTAGTTAAGCGGAAGTTGTCTTCCGCTTTTCAGTGGCTTTTCCATGTAGGGGCTACGAAGACGTCATAGGCGAAGTACTTGCTGTGTGGTAAAACGATAAGCGTCGCACTGGTTAGGCCGACGAAGAATCCCTACAAGGTGAAAAACTGAAAATTTGCCAAAGGCTCGAGGCGGCAGAACTAATCAAGAGACGCTCTGCGGGAAGCGTCGTTGAGCACTGAGGGGTCACTTGTTTAGGAAGCCATTTGCATCCGTGAGAAGTTTCAAGCTTCACCAAAGACTAAGCGGAGCAAAAGCAGTATTGTCGGCCTGTACCGCACAGCTGCTGTGAGCGCTTATCATGAAAACACATTAAATCACAGAGGCAAAAGACCCACACTAGATTTAGTGCAATTTCAAACCCGAGATATGCCATTACCTCTGAAGCTCATTCTCCCACAAACCAGAAATCCGACACATCCTCTGCTTTGCCAGCGCGAAAAGCTTGCAGACAGTTTTCTGGTTGTGAAAGCAAGCACTACGTTTGCTTTCAGGAAAAGTGCTT
>NW_013655187.1:0-953 GCF_000499385.1 Eimeria necatrix
AGGAAATCTGCGCCTTTTTCTCTTCGCGGCATTTCACCCGTCATGATTTTGAAAAGTCAAAGGGTGGCAAATTGTGCAGTTCCGCAGCTGCCCGCAGATTTGCTCAGTCCGTGTTGTCAGATTCAGCGAATGGACGCAACAGGCGACTATTGGTGGCCCACTGTCGTGGAATTGTGGCATCGGCACAAATCGTTCTAAAAGTCTCAGAGGAAGTGTGGTCCCCACTCTGAAATCAGATCAGTGCTGAGACCGTCCCAGGCCCGGCAGCAGGACTGCTGGGCCTAGGTGCCCTTCTCCAAGATCTCACTACAGATTACTTCGGCGTAGTTTCAACCTTCGAAAGGCTAGAGTCAAGCCCGAAGGCCATTTGCAACGGCAAAATACCCGAGGCAATCGGCGCTGCTCAACTCAAATGAAGATTCACCGAAACTAGGATGTACATATTCACGCTTCACGATGGCAGCCGCGTGTCTTCATTCAGCGTAATTGCGTGTATCAGTCTATCGTCAACTTGAAGACGTAGTCAATGTGGTGAGTTGGAAATGGAAACGATAGGTTGAAAACGGGACGAAAAGCGTCGCAGGGAAATCGTTTTGCAAAACAAAAATAAAGCAAATGTTGTTGAGCAACGCGTGGAAATGTTGGTGAACAATGTGGCTGCGCTGCTTTTAACAGCGCACGACTGCACAACAATGGGGTTTTCGGGGGTGACCAACGCGGCCCTCCCTCTATTAATGACCCGACGTCCACAGGCTCCCTTTTCAAAGGCAGTACCAGTAAATGAATGTTCTTTACTCATTTATCCACTTATTTGTTTCTATTATTCAGATAGAAGCCGCGAAAAGGCATGAAGCAGCCCAGTTGCCTTTTGCCGAAACCGTGCCACCAGCAACTCCTAAAACACACGATGAGCGAGAGCGAATGTTAGGGTTAAGGGTTAAGGCTTTAGGGTT
>NW_013655187.1:1053-3372 GCF_000499385.1 Eimeria necatrix
CGGAATGTTAGGGTTAAGGGTTAAGGCTTTAGGGTTGATGACTCAATTGTAAATAGGGCCACAGGATGATGCCTTTGGCTGTAAATGTGCTGGGGAACTACTGCTCCAGTGTTTAGGTTTTAGAGTTTTTGTTTAGTTGTTGATGGGTTTGAGCCGCCTGCTGCATAGGAACTCCGGGTTGCCTTTTTCCCCGAGAAAAGAAAGCTGCATTACCAGCACCCTCTTGTAAACACGGTGAGGCAACACAGCTCTTGTTTCAATCACTATTATTTTTTTGTTGACTCTTCTTTCTTGCAAAGCGGGAAAAGGCTTCCCCTCGTTGTGCCACGGCACGCTGTGCTCTCCTGAATTCAAACCTAAACCGTCGACCGCGAGCCCTTAACCCTTCACCTCAAACACTATACCCTCGAAAATAAACCGTAGGCCTTGGAGCTTACCCTTAAACCCTCAAGCAAACCCTGAGCCATCAGGCCTGAACCCTAAACCCACACGAAACCGCAAGCTTTCAACTCCAAATCCTAAAGGCTCCTCTCTACGCAAGCGACTATTTATATGCTTTTTTTGTCTTTCTTTCGTATTTTGTAGCATTTGCTTTGATTTTGTGGGGGTAATTGGCCTCCTGAGACGCAATGCTTTTGTTGGCGGTCGCTTTTCCTTGTCTTCCTGCTGCTGCTTTGTACTGCAAAACGGTGCTCATGATGCTCCCTCTGCAGTCTAGTGCCACTACAGTGTTCCCACACTAGGGCTGGCGTAAACACTGCGCGAGCGACTGCAAATATATGTACAAACACCTGAATCTCATTTTTCTAAATACGGGAAAACGTAAGTACACCGAGAAGAAATGAAGTTAAAGACGCGGACACGTGTGAGTGTTTTCCGAACCAGGGCTTTTGGTTCGGAAAACATTCACATGTGTCCGCGTCTTTAACTTTATTTCTTCTCGGTGTACTTGCCCTCGCAGCAGCTGAATTGCTTGCGGCATGAATGCGGTGAAAAGCCACAAAATATGTGAAAACATGAGCACAATTCAAGAAGAAAAGTTGAACACTTATTCTGATTTTATTCCTGCTGTTGCCGCTGCTTCTGCTGTTCCTGCTGCTGTTCGTGTTTCTAGGGGTGAAAAAGCTCCTGCTGGCTTAACGAGCTTGCTGTCTGCTACTCCTAATGGACGGGTTCTCTCAAAAGTAAGGTGGATTGCTTTCAATGTTCAATACCCATTGCCCGCGGCTTCGGTGCTGCTGCTGTTTTTGCTCATAATAGGTTAGTCGGTGCTGCCGCGTCTGTTGTAGGAACTCTCCATCCTCTGAGTTGCTGCAGCAACAACTTAGTTGCTGGTGTGACGCCTGAATGGGACCATCTGGAGCATTCCTAAAGTCGCGGCGAGTGTATGCAGCTAAGTAGCTAATTACTTCCCTGTCCACGGCATTGCTACTTCGAATTATGGGTGGATCTTCGAAGTGCAGCAGTCGCTTGAAACAGCAGCAGCGCAGGCATGGCAAGGCACGCTACGCACTTGGAAATTCGTGTGAACCGGATATGCCTGTATATCTGAACAGAGAATTGCAACTTCAATGCGCGGTGGGTTGTTTCGCCTTCCCAAAGCATGGTACTGAACTGACTGAACGTAAGATCGAAATAAAGAAAATAGAAGAGCAGGGATAAACGGCCTTTCTAGCAGCTATGAGCGCAGCAAACCGACCTGGACATACACCCAGACCACTGAAACAGCGGCACATCGCGAAAACGAGAAAAAGATAGTTTGAAACGAACTCGGATGCTTTACAGTGCTCTAGTCATTTCAAAACGAGTGATGCAAGGAGGGTGCAAAAAAGACGAAGATAAACTAAAGTCTGCAAAAGTCACAGTTCCGACCTGGTGTACGTACACCGTACAGTTACACGCAATAAAAATTATCTGATTTTGACCGCTTCAAATGTAGTATAACAACATCGGGAAGGTATTATTTGCTCGCCTACTATTCTGGGGACAACAAATTCAACGGGGAAATTATTGGAATCTGGAGTCTGGCCCACTAGCACTTGGGACAGTGGACGCTTATTCTATTGCACGCACGCGTTTGATGCTGACACAAGCAAAACGAATAGCTCTCATCGGTTCTGCTTTCAAAACAAACGAATCAACCATCAAATAGATGAAAAAATTAATGAACCAACGAAAAGGAAGGTAGTGAACATAAATAAACAAACCCCAAAACAGCTTCCTAATGGAAACTTTTGCTTTCTGGGTTTCGGAGTTGGACTTTGCTGTCGCCTCGAGCAGAAGTTTCAAAGGGGGATGCGAGGGAGCTCCAACCCATAC
>NW_013655188.1:0-4563 GCF_000499385.1 Eimeria necatrix
CCAAACCCCCAGGGGTTGGGGAGGGAGGTTGGGGGTTGCGGAGAGGGTTTGGGGGGTTGGGGAGGGGCTGAGGGTTTGGGGTTGTTGGTTAGGGTTTGGGGTTGTTGGTTAGGGTTTGGAGTTGTTGGTGAGGGTTTGGGGTTGTTGGTGAGGGTTTGGGGTTGTTGGTGAGGGTTTGGCGTTGTTGGTGAGGGTTTGGGGTTTTTGATTGGAGTTTGGGCTTCATGTGAGGGTTTGGGTTTTTTTGTTGGAGTTTGTGGTTGATGTTGAGGGTTTGTGGTTTGTGTTGCGGGTTTTGGGTGCTATAGAAGGTTTGTGGTTTATATTCAGTGCCTGTGGTTCCTATTTAGGGTTTAGGGTTTAGGGTTTAGGGTTTAGGGTTTCTGCTATTTACGTTTCATCTCGGCACTTTGCCACTCGCCTCAAACCCCCGGCGGCAGACCACTCGCGTATGCGTGCGCTTCTGGTCTTCAGTCTAGGGTTTAGGGTTTAGGGTTTAGGGTTTAGGGTTTAGGGTTTGTGTGCAGATTCACCTGGGGGAGCCTCCGGGGGACATGCTGGTGTTTCTGACTGGGGAGGAGGAAATTGAACAGGCCAAGCGGGACTTGGAGAAGGCCTCGCAGCGGCACCCGGAAGCTGGGGAGTTGTTGGTAGTTCCTTTATATTCATCTTTGGCCCCTGCGCAGCAGCAGCGGATCTTCGAGGGGGCCCCCCCCCCCAAGTACCCAGGGGGGCCCCCCGGCCGCAAGTGCGTGCTTTCCACCAACATCGCCGAGACGTCGCTCACGATCGATGGGATCGTCTACGTTGTCGATCCCGGATTCAGCAAGCAAAAGGTTTACAACCCCCGCAGCCGCGTGGAGAGTCTTCTCGTGTCTCCCATTTCGAAGGCTTCTGCGCAGCAGCGCGCGGGCAGGGCCGGCCGCACCAGGCCGGGCAAGTGCTTTCGACTCTACACAGAAGCTGCCTTTCAAACGGAACTCGTCGACCAAACCTACGCAGAAATCCTCAGGTCCGCTGCTGCTGCTGCTGCTCCTGCTGCTGCTGCTGCTGCTGCTGCTGCTGCTGCTGCTGGTTGTGGGGGTTGTGGTGGGGGTTGTGGGGTGGGGAGTGGTGGTGAGGGGGTGCTGCTGCTGTTGCTGCTGAGGGGGGTGTTGCTGCTGCTGTTGCTGCTGATGGGGTAGTGCTGCTGCTGCTGCTGCTGCTGCTGCTGCTGCTTTGGAGCATAATGGGGGGTGGTGGTGCTGCTGAAAATGGTCGGGGTGGTGCTTCTGCTAAGGGTGATGGAGCTGCTGCTGCAGCTCCTGCTGCTGCAGCAGCAGCTGCTGCAGCCGGGCATCTTTGCATGTTCGAAATTGCGCGGAAAAGTGGGAAAAGAAAGTCCATTTGAATGAATTTTGAAGAAAAAGATTGAAATGGATTTATTTTTTTGTTTCTCAGATCAAATCTCGCAAGTGTTGTCTTGACTTTGAAGAAATTGGGAATTGATGACTTAGTCCATTTCGACTTCATGGACCCGCCCGCCCCGGAAACTCTCATGCGCGCGCTGGAGCAAGTGCGGCTTCATTTCTTCATTTAGTTTTTAATTCTTTTTATTCTTTAATTTATTCTTTAATTTATTCTTTTATTATTTCTTTTATTTATTTTTATTATTTATTTTATTTCTCTTTGTTGTGTTTGCTTTTGCCGCTTTCTTCGCCAGACGCTTGTGTCTTGACGCAACTGTTCATGTTCATGTGTGCAAATGTATTCGCATAGAGATGTTTATATATGTGCATGCGCTTTTTTATTTTATTTTCATTTGATTTAATTTTTGCGAATCGTTTTTGTTATTTGATTCCTGCATTTTGTTCCACTTGTTTGTTTTGTTAATTCGATGTCTTCTTTGATTTCCTTTATGTCGTTTCACTTTCTTCATTTCATTTCTTTTGTTTCGTTTGTTTGGCTTCTGTTTGTTGGTTTATTTTGTCCCGTTTAGCATTTCTTAATCCTTTTAATTTGGGTCATGTGGGTGTGTTTTTCTCGTTTCTTCCTCGATGTGTTTGTCTGTCTTGCTAGTTTCCGATTTCATGTATTCCTTAGTTTGTTCTTTTTGAGAAATCCATTTACCCAACACTCTTCTCCCAAGCTGCATCCCGCTGCTAAACCTTCCCCTCCCCAAACCCCAAACCCTTCCCGCAAAGCTGCTGCTGCTGCTGCTGCTGCTGCTGCTGCTGCTGCTGCTGCTGCTGCTGCTGCTGCTGCTGCTGCTGACTGTGTTGCTGCAGCTGAACTACCTGGGTGCGCTGGACAACGAGGGGGAGTTGACGAGCGAGGGGGAGGCGATGGCGGAGTTCCCTTTGGACCCGCAGTTGGCGAAGTGTTTGGTGGATTCCCCGCGGCACAGCTGCAGCAAAGAAATGCTGTCAATCGCAGCAATGCTGTCAGTGCCTCTGGTCTTCCTGCGTCCCAAGGAGAAGGTGAAGCAGGCCGACGCCACCAAGGCCCGTTTTGCCCACCTCGACGGAGACCACTTGACTCTTTTAAATGTCTTTCACGCTTACATCCAGCACGGAGCTGGAAGTGCAGAAGCAGAAAGACAATTCTGTTTCGAAAACTATTTAAATCCGAGGTCGCTTGCTGCTGCTAAGAACGTGCGCATGCAGCTGCAGCGAACTATGGAGCGCCTCGCCATCCCCATCACCGCCAGCCCCTACTCCGACAAAAATTACTACCCGCAGATCCGGCGGGCCATTCTGGCGGGCTTTTTCATGCAAGTGGCGCACCTGCAGCGCAGCGGCCACTACATGACTGTGAAAGATGGCCAACTCGTGGCCCTTCACCCCTCTTCCACTTTGGCCCACAAGCCCGAGTGGGTTCTTTACCACGAGTTTGTCTTGACTTCAAAAGCCTTTGTGAGGACTTGCACGCAAGTCCGCGGCGAGTGGCTCCTCAAGCAGGCCCCCCACTTCTACGACCCCGCGGAGTTTCCTCCCGGAGAGGCCAAGAAGCAACTCGAGAAAATCCAGCAAAAAATGCAAAAGGAGGAGGCAGCTGGCAGCAGCAGCAGCAGCAGCAGCAGCAGCAGCAGCAGCAGCAGCGGCGGCGGCGGCGGGGCGGCCGCGGGGGGGCAGGGCGCGGAGACGCACGCAGGTAATGCCGCGTTCGCGAATGGGCAAACACACGCAGCTCCGTGACGCCGAAGCCTGCTGCTGCTGCTCCTGCTGCTTCTGCTGCTGCTGCTGCTGCTGTTGCTGCAGCAGGGCGGCGGGGTGCTGCTGCTGCAGCAGGGAGAGGGGAGCTGGCGTGGCGGCTGCAGCTTCGCTGCAGCTGCGGGCAGAAGGGTAGGCCGCGGAAAACAGGAAATACACTTGGGTTTTAAGCAATCAAAGCCCCGACCGCAGCAGCAGCAGCATGCTGTTGCTGCTGTTGCTGCTGCAGCAGCAGCAGCAGCAGCGGTGATTCAGGCCTTAGGAAAGGCTTGAATGGGGGGCCTGTGGGCGATTGCAGCGAGCAGCCAACGCAGCTGTACAGGCTCGTGCTGCTGCTGCTGCTGCTGCAACTGCCTTAAATACTGTGTTGGCCTATTTAAAGCTGGAACCACTGAGTGCGTTCTTAACAGACACGAGGTGTTGAATGTGCACACTCAAGAACTAGCAGCAGCAGCTGCTGCTGCTGCTGCTGCTGCAGCGGAGTGTAGGCTGTTGCAGACAAGCCCACGAGCAGCAGCTGCGGCGGCAGCGGTGTTGCACATTATCAACTGCCTAAATCCACTTCCATAATCGAATAAAAAACAAATAATGGCACTTTAAAAGGCAAGAAACGCAGAAGACATCGCAGAATTCTAAAAAGTGGAGGCGAGGCGTCGGAGCGGAGCTGCTCAGTTAAGTTGAGGTGTACGTACACCGGAACCCACGGCCGGCCGCGTTGGGCTGCCCACTTGGGGCGAAATTAAAATAAATCAAAATAAATTGATTGAAGAATAAATTAAATGCGCATTTAACCGGAATTAGTGCTCCCTTTCCCCGGGCGCTGGGGTGTACGTACAGCCAGAGCATCAGCAGGAGAGGGGCAAACAACACGAAAAACAAAAGAAAAACTAAACCCTTATTTACACAAACTCGAAACCCTCATTTTTCTGGATTTGTGCCCCCGTGGATAGCTCCCGAAGGTGCTAGGGTTCGCTGCCGTGGGTTTAGGGTTTAGGGTTCAGGGTTTAGGGTTTAGGAGCCGCGGAAGTACAGGCCCCCCGAAGCAAACGCTTTCCGTAGAGTTGTGCACGCAGAAAACGCCTTTGAGTTTTTCTGTTTTCTGTTGTTTGGCCTTGTTAACCTGATCTAGGGTTTAGGGTTTAGGGTTTAGGGTTTAGGGTCCCTAGGTTCTAGGGTTTGGCGGCCGACTGGCGGCCGGTGACGACGTCTCGCAGACCCCTAGACCTCGTGTCTGCCTAGGGTTTAGGGTTTGCTGCTTCTGAGCCTCTCATCAGTTGCTGCTGCAGCTGCTCTCAGCAGCAAGAGCAGCGCCAGCCGCAGCAGCAGCAGCAGCAGCAGCAGCAGCAACTGCAGCAGCAGCAGCAGCAGCAGC
>NW_013655188.1:4663-49412 GCF_000499385.1 Eimeria necatrix
CGCGGGCCCCCCTCGAGCCGCACCGTCCCCCAAGCAAAACTGAGGAGGCTTAACCCGCGTCAGCAGCGCCGGCAGCAGAGGGGCCAGCAGCAGCAGCAGCAGCAGCAGCAGCAGCAGCAACAGCCGCAACAGCAGCAGCAACGGCGACTACAGCAGCAACAGCAGCAGCAACAGCAGAAACAACCACAGCAGCAACAACCACAGCAGCAACAACAACAGCAGCAGCAACAGCGAAAGGTGCAGCACGAGGCAGCTTGGCGAGCTCCGGCCCGGCGCTCCTTTCCAGTCATTCTCAGTTCCACTGGGTCTAGGGTTTAGGGTTTAGGGTTTAGGGTTTAGGGTTTAGGGTTTAGGGTTTGCGGTCAAGACGATGGATGCTGCTTCTTCGGCTTCCTTTTGGACCTTTTCCGCCTCTATGGCGTCGTCGGGGGCCCACACCTCATACGCATTTGCAGGTCTGCTGCTGCTGCTGCTGCTGCTGCTTCTGCTGCTGCTGCTGCTGCTTCTGCTGCTGCTGCTGCCACTTTTGCTGCTGCTGCAGCTGCCACAGCCACGATCAGCTCGTCCTTTCTGTCGCCTGCTTTTGCTGCTTATTTTCACGTCGCTGCTGCTGCTGCGGCTGCACCTGATGCTGCTGCTCCACACGCTGATGCTGGCGGTCATGCTGCTGCTGCTGCTGCTGCTGCTGCTGCTGCTGCTGCAGGGGGGGAGCGCGCACTGGAGGAGCTGCGCTGCGGGGCCTCTTCAGCTTCTGTTTGGTTTTGCTTCCTCGGGGACTTCGACTCGGGGGCTTCTCGGGTCTACGGCTTTCCCGTGCGGCTTGCTGCTGCAAACAGCAGCAGCAGCAGCAGCAGCAACGGCAGCAGCAGCAACGGCAGCAGCAGCAACGGCAGCAGCAGCAGCAAGAAGGGGCTAAGGATATCGCTGGATTTGGCCCTTGCGCCTAGAGAGCCTCTCTTTCTAGCGCTGCAGAACGTAGACGGGACGCAGGCTGTGCCTGCAGCAGCAGCAGCACCAGCAGCAGCCTTTCCTGGCCATACAAAACCCCACACAGGCGCCGCCGCTGCTGAACGGCGGCGCTTTGCTGCTCGTACACCCCGACGACATCGCAGTGCCCCCGTCAGCAGCAGCAGCAGCAGCAGCAGCAGAAGCAGCAGCAGCAGCAGGAGAGAAGCCCGAAAGTGCGAGTGGGGCGACGCCGCTGGAAGAGGCTGCTGCTGCTGCTGCTGCTGCAGAAGCAGCGCAGCAGAAGGCCTCTTTAGAAAGTCGAGAGGGCCAAAGGCCCACAAAGAGGCCCAGGGCCTTCACGCCCGCTGCTGCTCCTGCTGCCACTCCTGCTGCTGCTCCTGCTGCCACTCCTGCTGCTGCTGCTGCTCCTGCTGCTGACGACGAGGCAGCAGCAGCAGCAAAGCCGGAAGCAGTAGATGCAGCAGGAGAGGCTCCAGCGGGCGCAGCAACAGCAGCAACAGCAGCAGCAGCAGCAGCAACTGCTGGGCCAGAAAGCCGGGCGGCGAAGGTGGTGGATGGGAAGCCACCAGCAGCAGCAGCAGCAGCAACAGCAGCAGCAGCAGCAGCAGCAGCAGCAGCAGCAGCAAAGAAGGTGGACTTGACCCTGGAGGAAGAACTTCAGAAAGAACGCATGCGCAAAAGAACTGCAGGCATTATTTGCTTCCGATGGGACAAAAAGGGGCAGCGGCTGCTGCTTTCCAATGCTAGGGTATCACCCGCTGCTGCTGCTGCTGCTGCTGCTGCTCCTACTATTCCTGCTGCTGCTGCTGCTGCGATGACTTTTGTGGCTGCTGCTGCTGCTGTAGCTGAGCTGCAGCTGCGGTCAGTGGTGCTGCTGTTGCTGCTGCTCTAATCACTGCTACTTCTGATGCTGCTGTTTTACTTACTAGTGCTGCTGCTGCTGTTGGTGCTTCCGCAATTACTGCAGCAGCTGCTGCTGCTGCTGCCGCTATCGCTGCTGCTGCAGCTGTCGTTGCTGCTTCTCCGGGTGCTGTTGCTGCTACTCGCAATGCAACTGCTGCTGCTGCTTCTCTTATTTCTGCTCGCGCTGCTGTTCGTACTGCTTCCGCAACAAGTGCTGCTGCTGCCCTCGCTGCTGCTGCTGCTGCTGCTGCAGTTTTGCGTTGCTGTTGCTGCTGTTGGTGCTGCTACTGCAGGGTATTTGGGCGTGCGATGCTCCTATGGCGCTGCAGCCACTGCTGCAGCAAACCTCGTTGCCCCCTTCAAACTCAGCAGCAGCAGCAGCAGCAGCAGCAGCAGCAGAGCAGGACAGCGCCTTCGGCCTCTCTGCGCAGGTTTTGGCTCTACGGAACCTTGTGCAGCAGCAGCCTGCTGCTGCTGCGTCTGCTGCTGCTGCTGCTGCCGCTGGCTCTCCAAGCTCCAGCAGCAACGGCCCCAGGGAGCAGCCGCAGCCCGCCTCTCCTGCGGCACCCCCAGCAGCAGCAACAGCAGCAGCAACAGCAGCAGCAGCAGCAGCAGCAGCAGCAGCAAAGGAGGCCTGGATCCACCCCAGCGGCCGCTTCGGATGTTCTCCTGCTGCTGTTTGCATTTTGGAAAGAAGTCCCCACGAGCCTCCGGTGCTGGACTGTACGTACAGCCCGTGCAGCAGCTACGTTGCTTTTGTGCAGGGCCGAGACATCCATTTGCTGCTGCTCAACGCTGCTGCTGCTGCTGCTGCTGCTGCTGCTGCACCTGCTGCTCCCCTTGCTGCATCGCCTGCAGCTGCAGCAGCGGCGCTCAGCAAAGGCGCTAAGAAAAAGACCCCTCAGAAGAAGACGCCGAGCAGCAGCAACGGCGCTGCCCCCAGCGCTGCTGCTGCCACCCCCAGCAGCAGCAGCAGCAGCAGCAGCAGCAGCAGCAGCAGCAGCAGCAGCAGGAAAATGAACGGCATCCGCTGTCGACTCACTGCGTCGCCCCCAGACTACACAAGCGGCCTGGCTGAGTATGTGGCCCAAGAAGAAATGAATCGTATGGAGGGATACTGGTGGTAAGATCTGCTGCTGCTGCTGTTGCTGCTGCTGTTGCTGCTGCTGCTGTTGCTGCTGCAGCTGCTGCTTCAGGGTGCCTGTTGCTGGTGCATTCGCTGCTGCTCGTTTGCCTCCTTTGGTGCTGCTGCCTCGCTGCAGGGTCGCGCAGCCACGACACCTGGTAGAGTTTAGGGTTTACGCCTAGGGTTGAGGGTTTAGGGTTTAGGGTTTAGGGTTTAGGGTTTGCTTGCAGGTCGCCAGATAGTCGGTTTCTGGCATTTGTGGAATTCACAGAGGCCCATGTGCCTCCAGTGAGGCTGCAGCGAGTGCTGCAGCCGCCGCAGAAGCCGCCACCGCAGCAGCTGCAGCAGCTGCAGCAGCAGCAGCAGCTGCAGCGGCACCTGCAGCAGCACGACGTGCGCCTGCGGACAGTCTTAGAGGTCGACGAAAGCTGCGGCGCCAGTGCAGGCAGTGTCTCTGAGTTCCTGCAGCAGCAGCAGCAGCAAGAGGAGCAGCAGCAGCAAGAGCTGCAGCAACACCAGCAGAAGCAGCAGCAGCAGCAGCAGGAACAGCAGCAAAAAAAGAGACGCCTACCTTCTCCGTCCAATGGCTGCAAGCGCGAACACCTCGGATCATCCACGCTGCTGCGCAGCAGCAGCAACAGCACTACAAACAGCAGCAGCAACAGCAGCAGCAGCAGCAGCGACAGCAGCAAGAGCTTCCTTATAACAGAAGAACACCGCTTTCCTTTCGCCGGGCAGCAGAACGTCAAAGTTCGCATCGGCATTGCCCAAGTAAACCCTAAACCCCAAACCCTAAACCCTAATGTTTCTTCTGCTTCTCTTAGATTTAGGGTTTAGGATATGTGGCCCTACCTCAGTGTGCACTTTTGCTGCTGCTGCTGCTGCTGGTTTGCTGCTAGGTGCCCAGCGTTGCTTCTTTCTTGGCAGCAGCAGCAGACACTGCAAAGACAAACAGAGCAGCACCAGCAGCAGACGGCGTGGTGGAGGTTCCTTGCTGCAGCCGTTGCCGGACTCGCTGCTGCTGCAGCAGCAGCAGCAGCAGCAGCAGCCCTGCAGCGGCGCCCAAGGGCAGAGCCGCCTCCCCCGCTGTGCGCTCTGTGTCTCCCATAGCCGGCAGCAGCAACAGCAGCAGCAGCAGCAGCAGCAGCAGCAGCAGCAGCAGCAGCAAAGTGTGCAGCGGGGTTAGATTTGTCAAGCTGCCTGTGGCAGATTGGAAAGAAGACTTCTACATTGGGCGCGCGCAGTGGCTGCAGCTGCAGGACTGGCAGCAGCTGCAGGCGCTGAAGCTGCTTTCTAGTGAGGAGTGTTTGCTGCTGCAGCAGCAGCAAAAGCAGAAGCAGCAGCTGCTGCAGAAGCCGCAGGCACAACAGAAACAGCAGCAGCAGCAGCAGCAGCAGCAGCAGCAGCAGCAGCAGCAGCAGTCGAAGCAGAAGCAGCTCGGGCCACCCCCAGTGCTGCTGCTGCAGCTGCAGGACCGCCTGCAGCAGGAGCTGCGCATCTGCGTGGCGTTGCCGATTGTGGTTCCCTCTGCCAAGCCGAGCAGCAGCAACGGCAGCAGCAGCAGCAGCAAGCAGCAGCAGCAGCAGCAGGATGGGGAGGAGCTGCGCTGCGTCTGCTGCTACACAGAACGCAGACGCACTTGGGTTTCTCTTCACAATAATTTCTTTCAATTAAGTTCTTCTCTTTTCTTTGCCTGGACTTCCGACAAAGACAAATACAACCAACTCTACTTGCATGTGAGCCTGTCGTAGCTGCTGCTGCTGTTGCTGCTGCTGCAGCAGCTGTTGCTGCTGCTGCTGCAGCAGCTGTTGCTGCTGCCGCAGCAGCTGTTGCTGCTGCTGCAGCAGCTGTTGCTGCTGCTGCTGCAGCAGCTGTTGCTGCTGCTGCTGCTGCAGCTGTTGCTGCTGCTGTTTAGCGTGTTGTCGTTGTGCTGCTGCTGCCATCGTGTTGCTGCTGTTGCGCTGCCGCGGCTGCTGTCTAGCGTGTTTCTGTCGTGCTGCTGCTGTTGCTGCTGGCAGCATTTGTTGCAAACTCGCTGCTGTTGTCGCTTCCCGCGGGCTTGCTTCTGCGCTGCTGCTGCTGCTGCGCTCTACACTGCATGCACTGTTGCTGCTGCTGCTGCTGCTGCTTGTTTGCTGCAGCACCTGGCCAGGCCTGATGTGGCTTTCAGGGTGCTGCCAGAGAGCAGCGGCCTGCGCGTGTGCTCCCTGCTGCTGCCCCCCCAGAATTATTCCTCATTCTTTGCTGCTGCTCGCAGCGCAGCAGCAGCAGCAGCAGCAGCAGCAGCGGGGGCTGAAGCAGAGCAAGCAGCCGCGACGCCAGCAGCAGCCGCAGCAGCAGCAGCAGCGACAGACGATGAGGAGGATCTGTACTTCTTCCTGCGGGTGATTCCCCAGATCCCAGAGGAGGTGCAAACCAACAGCAGCAGCAACAACAGCAGCAGCAGCAGCAGCAGCAGCAGCAGCAGCAAGTGCAACAAAAGCAGCCTGCTGGCCGGCAACCTCGCGCCCCTCTCCAGCCATATTGTTTGCGCCCGCCTCTCGCGGCAGCTGCTGGAGAAGATTTCTTTGAAGTTGCATGCAGCAAAGCCTGAGGAGGAAGAGACCCAAAAGGTGGCTTTTCCCAAACCCTAAACCCTAAACCCTAAACCCTAGGGCTCTTCTGCACTCCCCTGCACCTCAAACCCTAAACCCTAAACCCTTGCGGATTAGAAGCGGGGGAGTCTCGGAAGCCGCGGCGCACGCGTGTCTGGTTAGGCGAGCCTGGGGCACAGCCGCGAAACCTAGGGGCCAGGGTTTAGGGTTTAGGGTTTAGGGTTTAGGGTTTAGGGTTTGCGTTTAGGTTTACGACCTCGACTGCCCCTATATTTTCCTCTCAAACCCTCAAGTTCACGGGCAGCACTCTGCATTCTTCTGCAGCGGAGTGCCCCTGTGGCTGCATGTGCACCACGCAGTGGCGGCCCCCCGGCAGCTCTGGTCTCTAAACCCTAAACCCTAAACCCCAAACCCTAAACCCTAGCTTGCCCGCAGGCCCCGGCGGACGCAAGGCCCCACGCAATACGAGGCTTCCGCTTTGCTAAACCCTAAACCCTAACCGCGGCTCCTGGTCTTTAAACCCTTCACTCTAAACCCTAGCTGTTAAGGCCTAATCTGTAAACCCTAGACTGTAAACCCTAATCTGCAAACAGCAGCGCTAAAACATTACCTAATCTTTAAACTCTAAACCCTAATCTCAAAACGCTAATCCCTAAACCCTTTAAATGCTTTTCAAAGCAACCAACAAACACTGAGGTTGTTGAGAGAAGAAACCCTCGGCACAGGCACTTTGGGTTAGGGCTTTAGGGTTTAGGGTTTAGGGCTGAGGTTTCAGGGTTTAGGGTTTAGGGTTTAGGGCTTGGGGTTTGGGGTCTGGGTTTCCTGTGACAGGGTTCGCTACATGCCAAACATTAGAGAACTGTTTGCTGCTGATGCTCGCGGGGAGTGCCTGTACTCCGCAGCAGCAGACACTGCTGCTGCTGCTGCTGCTGCTGCTGCTGCTGCTGCTGCGGACCCTGCTGCTCTGGCTGACCTCCGCTACACACTCGAAGCTGCAGCAGACTACACTCTTGAGCAGCTGCAGCAGCAGCAGCCGCTGCAGCAGCGGCAGCTGCAGCACCAGCAGCAGCTGCTGGACTCTGTCCGCACTGGCCTGCGCAAGGCTTTTTACTACTACCCCCACGCCGCCGGTTGCGGGCAGGTGAGCTCTACAAACCCTAAACCCTAAACCCTAAACCCTAAGCCCTCTTGACGATTTGCGGCTTAAACCGGGGCAGAGTCCTAGCAGGTTCCTTGAGATTGTGGCGCCCTAAACCCTCCAAACCCTAAACCCTAAAGCCTGCAAACCCTAAACCCTCAAATGCGCCCTGCTAAGCCTGGCCTGAGTCTTCCAGCGCCGGAAAGGCGCAGAAATCAGGGTTTAGGGTTTAGGGTTTAGGGTTTGCGTGCAGGTGGTTTTCGAAAGCCAACACCAGCAAACAGTGTTTGCTCGGGTCTTGTCGGAGCTGCTGCTGCCTTCTTTCTTTTCTTTCCCGCAGCAGCAGCACCGCCTGCTGGGGGCCTGCTACAAGCCTGACCCCAGCGTGCACGGGCCGCGTAAACCCTAAACCCTAAACCCTAAACCCTAAACCCTAGCTCCTAAACCCTAAAGCCGAGAGCGTACCCAGCAGCAGCCCGCTCCATTCCTGCGATCCGCTCCTTGAAACCCGCTCTCCTTCTCCACTTATTAACCATTATTGTTTATTTATTTTTATTTATTTATTATTTATTTATTCATTTATTGTTTATTTATTTATTTATTGTTTATTTATTTTCCTTCTGCAGCACCTTACCGCGGGGTGGTGTCTTGCTACGGGGGCCCTCTGATGCAGTTCGTCACCAACTCGTGGGAGCTGCACACAGACCCCAGGGCCCAGGCCCTAGCGAGGCTGGGTAAACCCTAAACCCTAAACCCTAAACCCTAAACCCTAAAACCTAAGTCCTAGGCTCTGGGGTGCAGGCCCTGGGCCGCTCGCAGGGGCGTCGGCCGCGCCCTTGCCGCCAGGCTCGGCAAGCCTCAAACCCTAAACCCTAAACCCTAAAGCAGGGGTTTTCTTCTTTCGCATTTTGTGTGTTATTCATTGAAGAGCCTGATCCTCTTTTGAGGGCTTTAGGACTTGCAGGGTTTAGGGTTTAGGGTTAAGTGCTTGCGGTATAGGGTTTAGGGTTTGTGTTCAAGCTTGAATGAATTTGATGTCTGTTCAGCCTGGCCTTCGCTGTGAGGCTCCGGAGCTTCTTGCTTCATGAAGCACTCCAGCGTTCAGGGTTGAGGGTTTAGGGTTTAGGGTTTAGGGTTTAGGGTTTAGGGTTTGTGGGCAGGCTTGCTGGTGATAAAGACTGACAACCGCGGCAGCGACGGCCGCACTACAGCTTTTGAAAAGTCCATTTGTTTGCTGCTGGGCCACAAGGAAGCAGCAGACCAAGCAGCAGCATGTCGCTACCTCGAGCAGCAGGGCCTCCTCAAGCTCAGCAGCAGCAGCAGCAGCAGCAGCAGCAGCAGCAGCAGCAGCAGCAGCAGCAGCGAGGGCGAGCTGGCCAGCGGCGTGGGCATATATGGAATCAGCTACGGCGGCTTCCTTTCTTGCATGGCCCATTTATTATACCCCGAGTTGTTTTCCGCGGCTTTCTGCGTAGCCCCAGTCACCTTCTGGGAGGTAAAACCACCATTTAGGGTTTAGGGTTTAGGGTTTAGGGTTCAGGGTTCAGGTGTGCGTCTTCTGCTGTTGGGCGGCTGCTCAGTGTGGGTGTTTCTGTTTGTCTCTTTTTCTATTTTTCTTTTTTTTTATTCTCGTTTTAATTTCTTTTCTTTCTTTTTCGTTTTTGTCCTTTTGTTTTACTTTTTATTTTGTCTCTTCTAAGCCCCTTCACTTCATTTATCATTTATTTCATTTTCTTTTGCTGCTTTTTTGCTGCTGTGTCTCCTAAGGTGGTTTTAATGTATTGGTCTCCTGCGCCTCCGTTTGGGTCTTTGCTGCTGCTGCTGCAGCCCGTGCTGCTGCTGCTGCCTGTGTTGCTGCTGCTGCAGCCCGTGCTGCTGCTGCTGCCTGTGTTGCTGCTGCTGCTTTTGCTGCCCCTTCTGCCGCACCCTGCTGCACCCCCTCCATTTTAAGCTGCAAACGCCGAAACTGCTGCTGCTGCTGCCCCTGCAGCGGCTGCTGCTGCCCCACAGGCTGCTGCTGCTGCTCAGGCTGCTGCTGCTGCTGCTGCTGCTGCTGCTGCTGCGCGCAGGGCTACTCGACCCACTACACTGAGCGTTACTTGTCTTTGCCTTATCTAAACCCTAGCGGCTATTTGTATTCTTCAGTGCTGCCTTTTGTGAGCCCCAAAAGAAAAGAAGCTGAGGGGCGGCTGCTGCTGATGCATGGAGCAGCAGATGAAAACGTGCTGCTGCAGCACTCCCTCGTGCTCGCCGACGCCCTCATTAGGCAGCAGGCAAGCCCGGAGGTTTAGGGTTTAGGGTTTAGGGTTTAGGGTTTAGGGTTTAGGGTTTAGGGTTTGGCTCCCTGCGTGTGCTTCAGTGTTTCGTGGGTTTTCAAGTGCGTAGCTGTGCAGTTATTTACAAGTTCTCCCTGCTGTGTTGAGTCTGGATTTTTCTGTTTAGGGTTTAGGTTTTAAGCTCTAGGGTTTAGGGTTTGGGGTTTAGGGCTGAGGGTCCAGGGCTTAATATCAAGGGTTGGGGCCGCTAGCTACGCCTTGCTGCTTCTTAAGGGCCAACTACAGATAGTCCTTACGCTTCTAATTAGGGTTTACGGTTAGGGTTTAGGGTTTAGGGTTTAGGTTTTGGGCGTGCTGCAGGCAGCGTTTAGTTGGTGCGTTTGCCTTCCTCTCGCCTCGGCGTTCAGGGTTTAGGGTTTAGGGTTTAGGGTTTAGGGTTTAGGGTTTGGGCGTGCTGCAGGCGGCGTTTGAGTTGGTGTGTTTGCCTTCTTCTCGCCACGGGCCGTCTTCGCCGCACGAGGCCTCGCTGATGCGTCGGCGTTTAATTCGTTTTTTCGCAGAGTCCTTTTTGCCGCATTGCAAGAGGCCTTGTGCAGATTCCTCTTGAGTTCAAAAACGAAAAAAGTCCACAAGATCATAACTCCCGAAATAATCTAATTAAATACTTTTATTTAATACTTTTATTTCCAAATTCTCCAAAAAGTCTTCAAAGACTTTTCAAAAATCCGAAATGGCGGAGCCCCGCGCTGCCGCTGCACGCGGCGTGCATGCACGTACACCTGAAAACATGCAAGTATTCATGTTTCCAATTTCTTCTTTTTTGCTTTTCACTTTCATTTATTTTCTAGTTTTTAGATCTTCAAAGGGAAATTAAACTCAGTAAACGCGTTTTAGAGTTGCTATTGGACTTATTTAGGAAGTAAATTGCAATTAAATGGCATTTTGAACAAAAGAAAGAAATGCCAAATAAATAAATAAACTCGTGAATAGATGAATAAATAATTATTAAATAGATAATGGATAAATAAATAGATAAAATGCACGAAATCCTCTCAGCCGCTGCGCCAGAGCTTCGCCGCTGTGGGAGGCGCAGAATTTCTTTAAAAAGCAAAAAGGCAAATTTAAAAAGAAATAAATAATAAATAAGTAGTAATTAGTAAGTACTAAAATTAGTAAATACGCAGCTGGTGAGCTGCGAGCTGCAACGCAGGCCTTCGGAGTCTCCGTTCGAGGGTTTAGGGTTTAGGGTTTGGTAGCTGCAGCGAGCAGCAGCTCTGCTGCAGCAGCGGAAGCAAATCGGACACTTTTGAATTAGCTGCTGCAGCAGTTCAACTGCAGCAGCAGCAAACCGCCCAGAAGCAGCAAAGTGAGGCGAAGAATTCAGCAGAAATAAAGGCTTCTAGACTCATATTATCAAAGAAAAAGTGGAAATAAATAGTGCTTTTAAGAGAACATCTTCAAATACAAGTTCAAAGAACAAGTATATTCTCAAATAACTTTTATAAATGAACATGTAAATTCTTGCGAAGGCCGCCACATGCCTTCAGCAACTCAATTTATAGCATAACACAGGACCAAATGGATGTGCGTATAAATAAACTGATTTATATTAATATGCGCACACACACACACATATATATATATATGCATATAAATACCTATTTTGGTTTATATAATGTGCGTATATATATACATATATATGCATACATATATGAGCATATATGTACTCTAATTGCTCTACGTAAGATACGTATATAGATATATATATATATATATATATATATATATATATATATATCTGCATATAAATACTTTAATTGCTTTATGTAATATGGGCATACAATTATACATATTTATATCTGTACGGACATCCACAAAAAGGCAAACTGAAATTCGTGAAGGCGTGGGCTCAAATAGAAACAGAGAGGGAGGCATATATGTTATACATGTGTGGAGATGTGCGCATATATACAAATGTACATATATATATATGTATATATATATATATACATGGATATATATTTATATATTTAGATGCATTTATATAAAAATATAGTTGTATGTATATATGTCCATAAGTATATTTATATATATAGTGAGTCACTTTCTAGGACCTCTTTTGGTGTTGTTCTCGCAAGCTGCCTTCCGTGGTGTACAGACAGCTCGAAGCATCTCGGCAGCAAAAGACGAAAGGGATAAACTGCAAAAATATAAATTTTAATGAAGCAGCATTGGGGTGTATGTGCACCGCAGCGTGCCTTGAGGTGTATGCACACCTCAGGGTATCTTGAGGCCCCATCTTGCGTATCTGCCTTTTGCATTTTCAGAATTTGTTATATTTGTTCACAACCGGCTTTATTTCCACTTGAGTGACGCTGTGGATCTGTGGCCTCTCTATCCAGGTGTATGTACACCTCAACACGCGCAGAGGAGCGCGTACACCTCAGCATGTGCTGGGGTGTCTGTACACTTCAAGTTATGTTCGGGGACTTCGGCACAAATGGGATGCATGCGTTTTGTGGGGTGTATGCACAGCTGCGTCCACGTCGTTGCAGCAGTTGGGGTGTACGTACACCTGAAATTGGCCAAGTTGAATTATAGGCAAACCAAAATTGTTAAAATGAAGGAACTCCCAGCAGCAGAAAGTTCGAGATACACCCCAGAGTGCCCTCTGCTGCGGCGCCTGCTGCGCTTGTTCCTCGTGCTGCTGCTGCTTCTGCTGAAGGGGAGAATTTTCTCCCCATAGTGCACCAGCAACAATAGCAGCTGCTGCTGCTGCCGCTGCTGCTGCTGCTGCTGCTGCTGCTCAAACGTTCGATTTACTAAAGTGCTAAAGCTGCAGACTGCTGCTCTCGCAGGCGCAGAAGCCATTGCTCCTATTGCGTGCAGCAACAGCAGCAGCAGCAGCAGCAGCAGCAAACAGCACTAACAAAAGCAGCGGCTGCCACTGCAGCAACAGCAGGTCATTGCACTGCTCAAGTAGCATCAGGAACTGCAGCAACAGCAACAGCAACTGCTGCTGCTGCTGCTGCCGTGGTGGCTCCTTCTGCTTTTTGCTGCTGCATATTACTCTTCCCCAGCAGCTTCTGCTGCCTCACAAACCATCCAGTTTGCGAATGCTGGCTTCGTGCGCTGCAGCAGCTCCTGCAGCAGCAGCAGCTGCTGCTGCTGCAGCGCCTGCAGCAGCAGCTGCTGCTGTGGCTGTGCTTGGAAAAGGGCCGCTGACTGCTCCGCAGAGCCCTCGCCCTCCTATATCGTGCAGGCCTTGCTGCTGCAGCAGCTGCTGCTGCTGCTGCTCCTGCTGCCGATTTGTTGCAGACCCCACTCTGCCACAAGCAAAGGCTTGTGTAGAAGCGCCTCAGGTTCAGGTTTCCCTGGAGAAGCTGCAGCAGGAGCTGCGGCTGCTGCTGCTGCTGCTTTTGTGGCTGCTGCTGCAGCGGGAGGCTTGCTTCCTGGGAAGGCTCACCATTAGCAGCAGCAGCAGCCGCAGCAGCAGACACAATAACGGTTGCAGCAGCACTTTCAGAGCCATTGGCAGCAGACTCTGCTGCAGCAGATACGCTGGCTGTCTGTTTTGCGGTCGGTTCCGCTTGCTGTTGCTGCTGCTGCTGCGTTTGCTGCTGCTGCTGCTGCTGCTGCTGCTGCAGGGTCCTCAGCAGCTGCTGCCCACGCAGCGTGATTTCGAGAGTTTGCTGCTGCTGCAGCTGCTGGGAAAATCGCCTTGCTGGAGTGCTCAGCTGGCCATCATGGCCCCTTTTGTGGTGCTGCAGCAGCTGCTGCAGCCTCTGCTTCTTCAGTCTCTGCTGCTGCAGCTTCCGCTGCTGCTGCACTTGTCCTCGCTGCTGCACTGGCTGCTGCTGCTTTTTCATGCCTGCACAGACGTTAACAACTGCAGGGCCTCCAGCTGTGCTAGAGAGGCAACTGCCGCTGCTGTTGCTGTTGCTGCTGCTGCTGCTGCTGCTGCTGCTGCTGCTGCTGCTGCTCCGCACAGAGTGCCCGCCTGTACTTGCTTTTCCAGCAGACGTTGCCTTTCTGCAGCAAGTTGCTTCTTTGCTTCTGCTGCTGCTGCACTCGCCGCTGCTTCTGCTGCTGCTGCTGCTGCTGTTGCTGCTGCTCCTGCTCCTGCTTGACCTGCTGCTGTCGCTCGCTAGAAGACTCTCCAGTTGAGGCCGTAAGTGCTGCTCCCAGAAAATATCTGCTGCTGCCGCTGCTTCTGCAGCTGCTTCTGCTTCCGCTGCTGCTATTTCTTCCGTTGCTGCTGCTGCTGCTGCTGCGTCTCCACAGGGAGTCAAAAATCCCCCGCTGCTGCTATGCTGCGCGCGGTTTGCTTGCTGCTGCTGCTGCTGCTGTTCTTGGGTGAGAGGCTTGGGGGTCAACCTGCTGCTGTGTGAGAGCCAGTGTCTGTGGCTGCGGCTTTCCTCAGCAGCAGCAGCAGCAGCAGCAGCAGCAGCTGACGCTTCCGCTGCGGCTGCTGCTGCTGCTTTATTCAAAGGAAGAAAACGAATAGGGGACTCTCCGGGGTTTGGTGGAAATTCCTCCACATCAACACGTGCTGCTATTTCTGCTGCTGCGCGAGCTTCCACTGCTGCTGCTGCTGCTGCTGCTGCGCTCAGTGCTGCTGGCGGCGCATGCGGCACTGCAGCAAGAAATTCCTGCTGCAGCTGCAGCCGCAGCCGCAACCCCTGGCGGGACTGAGGCTGCCAGGACCAAGTATTCAGCGAAAGGTGCTGCTGCTGCTGCTGCTGCTGCTGCTGCTGCTGCTGCTGCTGCTGCTCGCTGCAGCAGCCGCCCACGGTGTAGGATGGCCAGCAAAAACGACTGTTGCTGGACCAGTCACAGTGGCTGCTGCTGCTGCTGCTGCTGCTGCTGCTGCTGTTGCTGCATGCTCTGCTTAGGGTTATCGACGATGGTGGGGGGGCCTTGCCATGGCTCGCAGAAGCACAAGTGGGGGCACCAGCGGCAGAAACACAGAGTGCTGCTGCTGTTGCTGTTGCTGCTGCTGTTGCTGTTGCTGTTGCTGCTGCTGCTGCTGTTTCTGATGTTGCATGCATTTGCCAGGCTGTCAGGACGTCTGCTGCAGCAGCACCAGCAATTTTCGGGGACTCATGCTCGGAAGCTTCTTCCGTTCCCACTGCAGCAACAGCAGCAGCAGCAGCAGCTGCTGCTGTTGCTGCTGCTGCGAGTGGTTGCACTTTTGCTGCCGAAAATACGAATAGTTCCTGCTGCTGCTGCAGCAGAGCCATATGACATCCAATGCCTTCTACCTGCTCCCAGAAGCCCTCCAGACATGTTTGGTTTTGCTGCTGCTGGTATAGCTGTTGCTGCTGCTGCTGCTGCTGCTGCAGCTGCTGCTGGTACACTTGCTGCTGCTGCTGCAGCTTCTGCCCTATGCCAGCATCAGCAATGCGGAAATGCGAGGGGCCTGAAATAAGTGCAGACCCTTCTGCTGTTGCTGCTGCTGCTGCTGCTGCTGCTGCTGCTGCCGATGGTAGATGCGAAGCGGAAAGCCTGTGCCTGCCTACCCGTTGAGATGCTTCCATTGCTGCTATTGGTGCTGCTGCTGCTTCTGCTGCTGCTGCTGCTGCTGCTGCTGCTGCAGGAGCAACTCCGATAGAACAGGTGGCTCTGTAGGGGACAGCAGCAGCACTGCACAGTGTCAAACGCTGCGGCAAGCTGCGGCTCTGCAGCTGCTGCTGGTAGATTTGCTGCTTCTGGTGAATTTGCTGCTGCTGCTGCTGCCTCGGAGCAGCTGCTGCGCTAGCAGCTGTTCTGCTGCTGCCACCACAGCCGTTGCTGCTGCTGCTGCTGCCCCTTGTCGCCAGTGCCTTCGGAAAGGGCTCTCTCGACGCATTGCCCCGTGCAGCACACAAGCGCTGCTGCTGCCACTGCTGCCAATTCTGCTGCTGCTGCTGCTGCTGCTGCTGCTGCTGCTGCTGCTGCCTGCTGGAGGGGAGCCCTATTCTAGGAACTCGCACTGCTTGTGTCTTGAAGGGAGACTTTCTGAACACAAGAGAGCCGCCCCACAACTCCGCTGGCAGCACGAAGGGGGCGAAAGCTGCTGCTGCTGCTGCCGCTGCTGCTGCTGCTGCTGATCGGTGCAGCAGCAGAAACAGCCGCGGCTTTCGCTCTTCCCGAGGGCCGTGGATCTTGTGGCAGTAGTAAACGTCACATGTGCTGTTGTTACTGCTGCTGCTGCTGCCGCTGCTGCTGCTGCAGCTGCTGCTGCAGGTGCTGCTGCTGCTGCAGCTGCTGTGGAAATCAGCACAAGAGGTGCGCTTGTACACCAAGGGGTGGTAATTTATTTCGTCTTGGCTATGCGAGAAGATGCAGGAAGAGCTGCAGGGCCTTGCTGCTGCTTTTGCTGCTGCTGGTTTTGCTGCAGCAGCTTTGACTGCAGCAGCAGCAGCTGCTGCTGCTGCGGCTGCTGCCGCCGCAGCCGCCACTGCCGCTGCGGCAGCCGCACTTCCCTTTGTTGCGCCTAAATCCGTAGGAGCCGCTGCTGCTGGTACTGCTGCTGCTGCGTGCAGTGCTGCACCTGCTGTTGCTGCTGCTGCTGCTGCTGCTGCTGCTGCGGCCGACTCAGCTGCAGCAGCCCTCGAGCAGAGGATGGGCAAATACCTTAGAATGGCTACCTTTCCAGTGGAGTTTGTCGCTGCTACGACCCCTGCTGCTGCTGCAGCTTCTGTTGCTGCTGTTGCTGCAGCAGCAGCTGCTGCTGCAGGCAAATCTCTAAATGAAAAAGGTGACCGACGCACCCAAACAGGGTCATGGCCATAGTTGCACTTTTCCTGGCCAAACTCACTGAAAACGCAGATAAAGCCTAAACCCTAAACCCTAAACCCTAAACCCTAAGTCCCGTGTACTTCAGGGCTTCTTGTTTTGAACCCTGCAAACCCTAAACCCTAATGAAATGTCAGCGCAAGAAGTATGCGCAGAGCCAAGCCCCATCAAAGGCCCCCGCATTCCAAGCTATGTGGTTCAGGGCCCAGGGATTAGGGTTTAGGGTTTAGAGCTTAGGGTTTAGGGTTTAGGGTTTAGGGTTTAGGGTTTAGGCTTACCAGTGCGTGGTGCGCACTCTGTGACATGACTTGGTGCGAAACCTCTCGAGCTCTTCTTCGGTGAGGAGCGGCATGGAGAGGCACTTTAGATGGAGCCAAAGATAAAAAAGACAAAGTAGCAGCAGCAGCAGCAGCAGCAGCAGCAGCAGCAGCAGCACTGGTGAGACTCCCCAAGCTTTTGGCCATCTCTGGCACCAGGGAACAGCCTAACGGGCTGCCGTAGCTGCGTCTTTGAACAGGTTTAGGGTTTAGGGTTTAGGGTTTAGGGTTTAGGGTTCAGGCAGTGGAGCGTGCAGCGCCGGCAGGCCCTGGCGCAGGCCCGCATCTGCCTGTCCGCGTGTGGAGCCGTCAAGGGTTTGGGATTTAGGGTTTAGGGTTTAGGGTTTAGGGTTTAGGGTTTTTCACAGCCGCAAGAGAAAGGCCCGCTGCCCCACAGCAACTCCACACAAAAGGGTTTCTTGCTGCCAGGCCGCATGCAGAGTTGGAGAGCAACGCCCATGACGGGGAAGTGACCCTGGCGGCCGAGGATTTAGGGTTTAGGGTTTAGGGCCTAGGGCTAGGGTTTGGAGGCCAGAGAGGCTCTTTGGCCCCTCGAGAAATAAAAAAGAAACGAACTCAGTCATTTAATTCAAGCGAAAGCAAGAAAGCCGCTGCAGCAGCAGCAGCAGCAGCAGCAGCAGCAGCAGCAGCAGCACTGACAGAACAGGCCAGACCAGACTGCCCCGCTGCGTTCCCGAAACGCATTCGGGAGTCGCTGGGCTGCTCTCAAGGAAATAAATTATTTAAATTAAATTAAATGAATTTTTTTATTAAATTAAATTAGATTTCATTTTATTCAAAACCAGCTTTTGAATCTTTAAAAACGGGAGCAGCGGGGGCGCAGCAGGAGAGCACTCCGGAGCGCTCCGGCGAATAATCATGTGTTATTGTCAATTTAAATGAAATAATTTATATTAATATGAAATAATTTGAAAACTAATTTTTAAATTTCGGTTATTTAAAGAAATGTTTCTTTATTTACTTCATCTTCCCCGCCTGATCTGCCTGTTCCTCACTGAACCCGCAGCCGCCGCTGCGCCGCCTAAAAGAGTAAAAGTGAGAGGTAAGTGAACACAAAGAAATAAATTAAAACAAAAATAATATAATTGGCAAAAATAAATATTTGGTTTATCTGGAAATCTCTGATCAAGACTCAGAAGAGAATTCAGGTGTACAGACACTCCACACAGCGTTCCGCTATGCGTCAAGAACCTGCAGGAACAGTTCAAATAATTATTTCTGCCATTTCTCGAATTCAAATTAAAAAGATAATATTTTTACTCAGGGTTTAGGGTTTAGCGATTTTGGTTTGGGGTTTACAGAGGGTTTGCTGTCGCCATACTCAAATGCTCGGTGGTGGGGGTTAAGAGCGAGTGCTTAGGGTTTAGGGTTTAGGGTTTAGGGTCTAGGGTTTAGGGTTTAGGGTTTCTCTTTGTCTAGTTTCGACAGTCTTTCTCCCCCGAGCGCCTCCGTACTGAAGCCCTAGAGCCCGAGGGAAGCAATTGCCAACAACTGTCACTTCGCGCTGCCGTCAGCTAGCCAAAGCTAGCCACAGCTAGCCACAGCTAGCCGTAGCTAGCCACAGCTAGCCGCAGCTAGCCACAGCCAACACAAGCCACAGCTATCCACAGTTGGCTGTAGATAGACACAGCTAGCCGCAGCTAGCCGCAGCTAGCTGCGGCTTGCCAGATCTAGCCACAGCTAGCAGCAGCAAACCAGAGCTAGTCACAGCTAGCCATAGCTTGCCACACCTAACGACACCTAGCCACAGCTAGCCACAGCTAGCCACAGCTAGCCACGGAAAACCACAGCTAGCCACAGCTAGCCACAGCTAGCCACCTGGCTGGTCTTCGCTGCAAAGAGCCAGAGCGCACCCATGCATCTTTCGGCGCAGCTGCTGCAGCTGCGGTCTCGGTCAGCAGCAGCTTTAAGGGTTTAAATAAACAAAAGACTTATTTTATATTTTTTTAATTAGCTTTGTAGAAAGTGCAGAATCATTTAATTGAAAAAGAATCCACCAGGGGAGTCCCAGCAAGCTTAGCGCTGCTGCTGCTGCTGCTGCTTTTTTTGCTGCTCGAAGCCAACAGCTTCAAAGTAGCCTTTCGATGTCTTTAATACTTTTCATGCAGAGCACAAAGCAGCTACCCGCAGCTAGCTCTGGCTACAGCTAGCTACAGCTAGCTACGGCTAGCTACAGCTAGCTACGGCTAGCTATAGCTAGCTACATCTAGCGACGACTAGCCGCAGCTAGCTACGGCTAACTACAGCTAAGTGCAGCTAGCTGCAGCTAGCTGCAGCTAGCTGTAGCTCGCTGCAGCTGGCTGCAGCTGGCTGCAGCTGGTTACAGCTAGCTGCAGCGAGCCACAGCTGCCCGCAGCAGCTAGCTAGCTAGGCACCTGGCTAGCTGCTTCAGTCCCCGGCTAGCTACAGCTAGCTATGATTCCTACGCAACGGGGAGGCGCAGCAAAAAGCAGCAGCTGTTTTGAGTTTGACTAATTTCTGCTTTTTGCTGCCAAGAGGCTCCGCAGCCAGCAGCAACGCTGAGAGGCAAACAAGCAGAAGAAAGAAACGATGTTTAGGGTTTAGGGTTTAGGGTTTAGGGTTTAGGGTTAGGGTTAGGGTGAATAAGAGGGCTAGGGCCGCACCTAGGGGCGCCTCTGCTGCTTCCTGGGGCCCACCACTTTGGGCTGCAGAGTGGGTGGGGTTGGTGTTTATTGTTTTTGTCGAAGTTGGCAAAGTGTTGAGTGGGAAATTCTTTTGCTTTTGCTGCTGCTGCAGCATGCAGCAGCAAGGGGGCCATTTATTTTGAGTTAATGGACACAATTGGACTTAAAATATATCTTTTGAAGGAAAGAAAATGCAAAAAAGCTCAAAGTCCAGCAGCAGAGGCGCAGGTGCAGCAGCAGGGCTTGCTGCGATAGTGTGTACAGCTAAGCTTTGGGCCTGAGGAGCTGCTTGCAGCTGTTTCTGCTTCGCAAAACTCAAAACTTTAAATAAAATTAAATATTTTTAATTTATTTTAAAGCTCTTTCAGCGACTGGCTAGCTGCGGCTGGCCCTGGCGCCTCTCCAGTGTACGTACTCCACGCGCGCCTCTGCAGTGTACGTACACCAGGCATGCACTGCTGCTGCAGCAGCAGCAGCACAATCTTCTTTGCCTTTAGCAGCAAACTAATATACTTCTTTTTGTCCTTTTTCTTTTTCATGAAGTTATAAATAGCAGCAAATGCATTAGCCGGGCTGCGCAGCGCGCTGCAGGCTGCAGTGCTGCAGCCGTTCAATGATCTGCCTCTCGTGAATTCCCGCGACGCCGCCGGCTCATTGAGTTATTCCCCCAAGTTTGAAACATTTTTTAATTTAAAATAATTATTTTCAACAATTTAATTCAATTTGTTTACTGATGCAAACGAACGCTGCGTTGGGAGGCTGCATCGACCCGCCAGCGCAGCCCAGAGAGCCTCGCGGCAGCGCCAGGCTAGTCGGGGCGTGCAGAGCCGCAAATAAGCAGCAAAAGGTATCATTTCAAGGAGAAATTGATTTTAGAAAACACAAAAAAGGATTTATTTATTCGAAGTTAGCATTTAAAGCCGAAAGAAAGGAAAGCGGCCTCCGCCTCGGCGGCGTCGAGCCACTAAAAAGTACACCAGCGGACCTATGCGGTCAGCCACTGCAGCTCGAGGCTGTGGGAGGCTTGGAGTGGCAAGTTTGTCTTTTTCGGTGCTTTTTTGTTCTCCTTTAGACTACAAAATGCATTTCAGACTTTAAAAAGTAGTCTGGGCTTTTGAAACCTTTTTTTCGGGTTCCGAGTTTTCCGTTCGAGCTGTCGATACACCCCAGCGCAGCGCAGGGAGCCACGCAGCGCAGCGCTTCCTCACTGCTACCTGCCTCAGTTTGGACCATTTTGTGTCTTTTTCTTCTTTTTTTTCGCTAAATAGGACTTATTTCTCAAAGTTTTTGCATCTGCGAGCTGCTTTCCAGCTCAAGTCCACCCGCTTAGCCACAATGGCTGCCGAAGAAGTCAAAACGGCCGCGGGCCTCAAGAAGAAGGTCTCTGACGTCCATGTGTTCGACCAGTCCGGCGCCGTGTTTAAGGTTAGCTGCCTAAACTGCATCTGCTGTTCTCAGTGCATCAATTCCTTTCGAATTTTGTGGCTGCTTTTCCGGGTTTCTGCAGCAGCAGCAGCAGCAGCAGCAGCAGCTGCTGCTGCTGCTGCAGCTGCTCGCGCTGCAGCAGCAGCAGCGCCGCTCCAGCGAACAGCGTCCGTCCACGCGGAGCTGTACGTACACTCGGACACAGAAACAGGGCCGCCCAACACAACACTGCAGCAGCAGCAGCAGCAGCTGCAGCAGCAGCAAAAAAGGCAGCAGCAGCTCGAGTGCAGCAGCTGCAGTGCTGAGTAGACACACGAATGCAACTAGATAGGCGTGGCAGTGCGAGTAGTAGCAGCGGCAGGTTGGGGGCAGCAGCAGCAGCAGCAGCAGCAGCAGCAGCAGCAGCGGCTGAGACTGGCAGCAGCACAGAGTTAGCCGTTTCTTGCTGCGTGTCGTGTGCATGACTTGTGGCTGTGCGAGAGCGCAGCAGCAGCAGCTGCTGCTGCTTCCCGTTGCATTCTTGGCTTGACCGTCTGCTGCTGCCCGTGGCACTTGCGCTGCTTCTGTCTCTAATCCTCCCCATCACCAGCAGCAGCAGCAGCAGCAGCAGCAGCAGCAGCAGTTGCTGCTGCTGCCCTTTGTCCCGCCTATCCCCCGAACCCTCCCTTGCTTCCCCATTTCCCCTACCCCCTTCCCTTGACTGCCCCGACCCCCCCTTCCGCTGCTTCCCCCGCTGCTGCTGCTGCTGCACCCGCTGCTGCTGCTGCTGCTGCTGCTGCTGCTGCTGCTGCAGGGTTTCCAAATCTGGACGGACCTGGCCCCCGCGGTTCGCGAGCAGCCGAACCTGATGTTCGCCAAGTGCGCAGTGCAGGGCGGCTCCAGCCAAGAAGTGCTCTTAGTGCAGCAAATAGTCGGCCCAGGGGCCAGCGAGCCCTTCGAAGTCCCGCAGGCCCACGCGTGGAATGTTAATAGTTCTATAGACCCAATGACCTATGGGGATATTGGCATGCTGCCGCACACGAACATTCCCTGCGTGTTGGACTTTTTGCGGCACCGGTACTTGCGGAATCAGATCTACACTTGCGCGGACCCGCTGGTGGTGGCGATAAACCCTTTTAAGGACTTGGGAAATACCACCAAAGAGTGGATTTGCAAGTACAGAGATGCAGATGACTTCACTAAACTGCCCCCCCATGTCTTCTATACTGCCAGGGTGGCTCTGGATAATCTCCATGGGGTCAACAAGTCGCAAACCATCATTGTTTCCGGTTCGAGACAAACCCTAAACCCTAAACCCTAAACCCTTGAAAGCTGCGAAACGCCAAGCGACAGACACAACTCGCACCAGCTCCACGCAGATATCATCGACTTCTGCATATATATCTATATATTTATCTATATATTTATATATCTAATATTTATATATATTTATTTAGTTATTTACTATAAGAAGATAATATATATATATATATATATATATATATATATATATATATATATATATATATATGGGTTTGGCTTGCAGGAGAGTCTGGGGCGGGGAAAACGGAAGCCACGAAGCAAGTGATGCGGTACTTCGCTGCTGCGAAGGGGGGGGCGATGGACATGCGAATTCAAAACGCAATAATGGCAGCAAATCCAGTCTTAGAGGCTTTTGGAAATGCAAAGACTATTCGCAACAACAACTCCTCCCGCTTCGGGAGGTTCATGCAGCTGGACGTGGCGAAGGAGGGGGGCATTCGGTACGGGAGCGTGGTGGCTTTTTTGCTGGAGAAGTCGCGGGTTTTGACGCAAGACGAACAAGAAAGGTCTTACCACATTTTCTACCAACTCTGCAAAGGCGCGGACTCCGCCATGCGCGAGAAGTTCCACTTGCTTTCCCTCGACCAGTACACTTACATAAACCCCAAGTGCTTCGAAGTGGCCGGGATCGACGACGTGGCGGACTACCGGGACGTCTGCGCGGCGTTCAAGTCCATGGCCATGAGCGAGGAGCAGGTGGAGGCCGTCTGGAGCATTGTCAGTGGAGTCTTGCTGCTGGGAAACGTGAAGGTCTCTGCTTCCAAGCAGGGCGGGCTGGACGACGCGGCGGCCATTGAAGGCGAGGACTTGGCGCTCTTCAACCGGGCCTGCCAGCTGCTGCACATCGACGCAGAGGCCGTGCTGCGCGAACTCACGCTCAAAGTCACCTACGCGGGCGGCCAAAAAGTGGAAAGCCGCTGGAAACAAGAAGACGGAGACATGCTCAAGTCTTCGCTGGCCAAAGCCATGTACGACAAGCTGTTCTTGTGGATCATCCGCGAACTCAACAAGTCCATCGAGCCCCCCGAGGGCTTCCGCAACTTCTTGGGCATGCTCGACATCTTCGGCTTCGAAGTCTTCAAAAACAACTCCCTCGAACAGTTCTTCATCAACGTCACCAACGAAATGCTCCAAAAAAACTTCGTCGACATCGTCTTCACCCGCGAGGCCAAACTCTACAAGGAAGAAGGCGTTTCCACCGCCGAACTCGTCTACACCTCCAACGCCGACGTCATTTCTCTCCTCACCGACAAAAAAAGCTCCATTTTGTCCACTCTGGAGGACCAGTGCTTGGCCCCCGGCGGCGGCGACGAGAAGTTCGTGGCGGCTTGCAAGTCCGCCTTCAAGAACTCCCCCAAGTTCAAACCCGCCAAGGTTTCGCCCAACATCAACTTCCTCGTTTGCCACACCATCGGCGACATTCAGTACAACGCAGAGGGCTTTCTCTTCAAGAATAAAGACGTCCTCAGGGCGGAGATCATGGAGGTCGTCCAGGCCTCCTCCAACTCCGTCGTCCGCGACTTGTTCGCCGGCATCGTCATGGAAAAGGGAAAAATCGCCAAGGGCCAGCTCATTGGCTCCCAGTTCTTGAGGCAACTCGAGGCTCTCATGGACCTTATCAACGTGAGATCGCCCGCGCCGCGAGGGGTCTTGTTCGTCTTGCTTCGTTGGATGTTTAGTTCGCTGTTTGGTCTTCCTTTAGTGGCTTTTGTGTGCGCCCTTTTCCAGTATCACCTAAGTTGCACTGGTGGTTCTTAATTCAAATTTTTCTCTGTTTCCAAATTTCTTTAGCGCTTTCGTTTGCGCCAGCTCGTTTGCAGTGATTCGGCAGCTTATCGTTCAAAATGCCACTTGGCTGGCGATTTCCGAGTTTGCAGAAATGCGTTTCTTGATATTTTTGTGCATGCAATTGCTTTGTTTTTTCGCTGCAGAGCACAGAGCCGCATTTCGTGCGCTGCGTGAAGCCCAATGACACCAAAAAGCCACTGGACTGGGTCCAGTCCAAAGTGCTCATTCAACTTCACGCGCTTTCAGTGCTGGAGGCGCTGCAGCTCAGACAAGTTGGCTTTTCTTACAGGTAAATCGGACAAACAGTAGCTCTTAATAGAAGTAAATGCAGGCTTTAATTCATAAACAGCCAGTTTTAGTTTTAACGGAAAGCTTCTCCCCGGTATAAGTGGGAATGGGCGGTGCTGGGGTGGTGCGGATCTCGCGTTGCTGGCGCCACAGATGAACTTGCATGCAAATGCTTTAATAGCAGTACTCCTCACAAATAATATAAATATAAATCCTGAATTATTACACGCATTTGGGGGGCGCTGTTCATTGACTTTTACCTGCATGTCTGTCGTCCTACCCACAGACGCCCCTTCAAAGACTTCCTGTACCAGTTCAAGTTCATTGATTTGGGCATTTGTGAAAACCCCAAATTGTCGCCCAAGGAAGCCTGCGAGGCTCTCCTTGATAAGGCTAAAGTCAGCAAGAACGAGTGCCAGGTAAACAGGAAACAGCCAGTTAAATAACTGTCTGTTATTCACCGTCAGTATTCAATTATTTGGTTAAGTAGCTCGTTGCCTAGATGTGTCAGCGCAGGGGCGTTGAAAATTCGTCACATTTTTATTAAAAGTGAATGGGTTCAAGCTGCTTTTTGTTCTTGAAACAACCGACAGCCTCTCTTAGCCGGTTGTCTTTGCTTTCTGCAAGTCCACAAGAGGAATTAGACTGATCATACATTAAATTGAACTGGTTCTTAAACGTAAACTCTAAACCCTCGTGCTGCTGCTGCTGCTCTCAGGTGGGCAAGACCATGATATTCCTGAAGCAGGACGCAGCGAAGCAGCTGACGCTGCTGCAGCGGCAGTGCCTTGCTGCGTGGACTCCGGTGGTTAACGTTCTTGAGGCTTGCTACTTGAAGCTGAGGCTGAAGAAAGCTATTCAGAAGAAGCAGCACTACATTATCCGCACTCAAGCACACATCAGGAGGTAGGCAAGAAGGGTTTAGGGTTTGGCTGGTGGCTTCGTCCTAGAGTTGCAACTGCAGCAAGGGTTTAGGGTTTACAGCGAAGGTCTTGGGGTTGCATTGAAGTGTGATATATATATGTCTATGTGGGCCTAACAAGGATCTATAAGACTACTTATAATACATATGTACTGCTTGTTATGTTATATTTAAGCAAGAACGATTATACACACATTTCTGTCTTGCCCGTGTGGGTTGTGTGTGTGTACTTGTCTGTGGGTACTTGTGATTTATTTATTGCTTCACTTCATTAATTTCCTTTATTATTTTGTGTTTTGTTTTTAATCTGAATTTTGCTGCTGCTGTGCTGCTGCGTTCAGACACATCGTTGACCACAACGTCACTCCGGCGGCGATTACGAAGCTGTTCTAAGCGCAGCAGCAATTTATGCAGCAACAGTAGAAAAGCAAATATAAAAAAAATATAAAATATATACAATATTTAATATGTATATGGTTCAATGTAAGACAAGTTCAGCGTTTCCGCAGTAGATTACACTCGCTTTCCTGCACGTACGTATATATGAATATAAGTATATATGTATATACATATACAGCGTCTTTACCTTGCCTCTCCCGCACTTTTGTTGTTAAACTATTTGTGTGTTCTTTGTTCTCTTTGGCTTCCATTCACCACTCTGTCACCGTTTCCTAAGCGATTATGTCTGCAATGACATCTGCTGCTACAGCGGCAGCTGTTGCAGGGCAGCATGGGGGCCCGTGCTGCTGCAGCAAGAGCAGCGGCCCCTTGCTGCTGCTGCTGCAGCAAGAGCGGGGGCCCCCGCTGCTGCAGCAAGTGCCGGGACTCGTGCTGCTGCAGCTGCAGGAAGAGCAGGGGCCCCTGCTGCTGCAGTCCGCGCCCACAGCGGCGCCCACAAGTTAAAGTTTCAATGAGACAAACAGTGTTGCTTCTTTTCTTTGTTGCCTACTGGCTTTGTCTGGCGGAGGAAGCGGCAATATAAGCCAGAGACCCCATGCTAAGGAGCAAACAGAAATAAAAGATACAGTAAAGAGCTCCTAAAGATGCAAATTAACAAACTAATCAATGTTAAATGGCAGGGAATCAGCAAAAGTTGCATGCAGAATGAACATTGGCTTCGCCTGGGAAGCCACACTGCAGCGGACAGAAGCCATTCTATCTGAGTGTGAGCTGCATGATATGGTAATGTGCACCTAATTAGTATAACATTTCATAGTAATGTCATCTTGTAAGTATATTATTTAATTATTTACTTAGAAAGTGTATTATTTAGTTAGTTACTAAGCCTAAATACGAGGCACTCGTCTCGCCAGGCATTGTAGGTGAGCAGCAGCAGCAGCTGCTTGCATGCATGCATCTGGTGCATGGTGTATATACAGTATTTGTATTAAGTGTTAATGCGCTTTGGCGGGAACATTACAGATCTTTGGAGGAAATGTTCTCACTATTTAATTAAATGCTTATTTAATTAAATGCTTATTTCCATAAAGTTGACAGGTGGAAGTGTTTGAATGTTAACAGCTGAACTCATTAAGCTTCAAAACACCAAATAGCTGGCCAGTTTAAAAGGATGAAGTGGTGCTTCAAATTGCTGCTGCTGCTGTTGCTGCTGCTGCTGTTGCTGCTGCTGCTGTTGCTGCTGCTGCTTCTGCCTCGTTTGGCAGCTTCTTTGGGAGCGCCCAACAGGGAGTGTGGCAGAAAACCCCCAAATATATTTTAAGGAAATATTTTGAGAAAGATATATGCAAAGGAGTTTCGTTGGTGACAGGCGAAAAAGCGCAAATATGCAAAAGAGGCCACCCACGACTTGACGCATATTTAAACATATTTGTAATTATTTTGTTCCTTGGAATTAAAACAATTTAATCAGTTTAATCATTTAAACAGACAAAAGAGAGGGGAAAGCCCTCTTTCTATGCAACTCCCTCAGGGAACCCGCAGCCACTGAACTGTAGCTGCTGCTGCAGCTGTCGCTGCTGCTGCTGCAGCAGAAACTGCTGCTGCTGCTGCTGCTGCGGGTGAAGCCTGCGCATGTGCTTGTTCGTGCTGCATGCATTCGCCAGCAGCACCTTGATAAGTTTTGCTGCTTCCATTAGTTGTTTATCTCCTCCCGCTTCTCCCTCAACCACTCCATCTAAAAATGCACTAATGGACTCAAAGTCCAGGGAGCTGTCTATACACCCGAAACCAGGGGCCCCCAAACTCAGGGGGCCCTCCCCTTCTGCTGCCTTTACCCAGTCCAGCAGCAAGCGCAGCATCACGCGCTGCAAGTGGCTACGGACAAGTGCAGCTGTCACGAGAGCTTGCTGCTGCTGCTGCTGCTGCTGCTGCTGCTGCTGCTGCTGCTGCTGCTGCTGCTGTTGTGCATTGAAGATATCACAGGCTTGCTCTATGAGCGTTTCTTGGGCTAGAAGCTGCAGATATGCCTCAAACGAGTCCGAAAGAGAAAATGCTGCTGCCCGCGGCCACCCGAGGGGTATCAGCAGCAGGTCATCTGGCAGCAGAGATGAATCCTGCTGCTGCTCCTGCTGCTGCTGCTGTTGCTGCTGCTGCCGCCACACGGCATGCAGCACTTCCAGGCAGCATCGAGCCAGTATGTTGCCCTTCTGCAGCACCTCCTTCGCTTCTGCTGCTGCTTCTGCTGCTGCTGCACAATCTGGAGGGGAAGGCAGCCCCGTCCATGCGAAGTTGCAGCAGCGCAGCAGCAGCAGCAATATGGGACTCCCGTCTAGCTGCTCCGAAGCAGGAAGCAGTTGCTGCAGCAGCCTGCAGCAGCAGAAACACGCACTTCTTAGAATCGCCAGATTGCGCAACAGCCATAGCGGCAGTAGCTGCAGCCGCAGCAACAGCAGCAGCAGCAGCAGCAGCAGCAACAGCAGCAGGCCTCACCTCACGGTCGGGCACTCCGCATCTGCAGATGCCTCAAGAAAGAGGCGCGACAGGAGCGCAGCAGTTGCTGCATGCACAGTGGCAGTCACTCCGAGCTGCTGCTGCTGCTGCTGCTGCTGCACAACAGCTGGCAGATGCAGCGCCAAGTCTAGCAGCAGCGCGCGCAGCGAAAAGTGGGGAGCGTCAGCAGCAGCAGCAATTGCGAAAAGCTGCGGCACTGGCAGCAGCGCAAATCGCAGCTGCCACACAGCCCCTTCTTGGCTGCACAAGGATGCAACCCACTGCTGCTGCTGCAGCTGCTGCCGCTGCTGTGGCTGCTGCTGCTGCTGCTGCTGCAGCTGCTGCAGCGCCACCCAGTGCATCAGCGGCAGCTGCAAGTCTTGGAGAATCTGAGGGAAAACGCACAGCAAACAGGTGCAGCATTAGCTTCTGCTTCTGCTGCTGCTGCTGCTGCTAGTCCTCCTGCTATCTCTGCTGCCTCTAGGGCTGCTAGCGCTGCAGCAGCAACAGTTTGGTGGGTTTGCAGCAGCACACCGTCTGAAGAGCCTCGAGCGCCGAGACGACCTGCTGCAGCAGCTCTGTTTCCTCCTGCTTCTGCTGCTGCTGCTGCTGCTGCTGCTGCTGCTGCGGCTCAACAATTGAGCAGAAGAGTGAAGCAAGCTCTAGGCCACAGAGAGGCTCCCATGTGCCAGCAGCAATTGCTGACGACCGCTGCTGCAGCAGCTGCTGCAGCAGGCGCAAGGCTTCTGCTGCTGCAACGCAGCGGACTGCTGCTGGCAGCGGCGGCTGCTGCTGTGCTGCTTCCGTGGTGGCCAAAGCCGTGTATATGCTCGCCGCCAGCAGCAGCAGGCGCCGCTGCTCCTGCTGCTGCTGCTGCTGCTGCTGCTGCTGCGCGTACAGCTGAGCCAGCACTCCTCCTTGAGGCACGAGGCCTCCACTGAAGCAGCAGTGCAGATAGGCACGCACAATTGACAGTGCCCCAGGATCTCCACTACTGCTGCTGCTGCTGCTGCTGCTGCTGTTGCTGCTGCTGCTGAAGATTGCCAAGAGAGCCGAAACTGCCCAATGCTGCTGCGCCTCGGGGCGGCAGCGCAGCAGCAGCCCGCAGCAGACAGAGCTGTCGAGGGCATCGCATGCAGCAGCTACAGCAGCGTGCTGCTGCCCCGGAACAGCCGCTGCAGGAGCGGCTGCTGCTGCTGCTGCTGCTGCTGCTGCTTCCCTGCTGCACTGCAGCGATTGCTGCTCATGGACCTCAAAAAGAGAATCAAGCGCCATCCACTGCAGCAACTCGCTCGGCAGCAGCAGAGGCAACTGCCCTCCACTGCTTCTCTCCACTCTCTTCCACAGGCCATCTACAGGCTGCTGCTGCTGCTGCTGCTGCTGCTGCTGCTGCTGCCCATAGGGATGCAACGTTGAACAGTCGAGCAGCAGCTGCTCTGTGGAAGTGTGGCCAAGCACCCGCGGCAGCAGCCGTTGCCAGCCAAGCGCAGCAGCATCCCTGCTGAAGGTGCTGCTGCTGCTGCTGCTGCTGCTGCTGCTGCTGCTGAGGGCAGCAGCAGCAAGGTGGACCGCCTCCTTGAAAGCCGCGACAACATCTGCGGCTTGCAAATCACTTGAGCAACATGCGAGGCGCCCCCTTGGCGGTGCTGCTGCTGCTGCTGCTGCTGCAACCAGCTGCTGCACTGCTAGATGCATTGCTGGATATGAGTCATCGTGCTGCAGCAGCAGCTGCAGCAAGCACTCCGTGAGGAGCTCCCGCTGAAAACAAGTACAAAGTGCAGCAGAAGCAGCAGCAAAACTGCAGCTCGAAGCAGCAGGCAGCAAGGAAGTCGCTAGGCAATCGCCAGCAGTGGAGTCCCCAGCAGCACCAGCGACAGCAGCAGCAGCAGCAGCAGCAGCAGCATTTCCTACCTTTTGCTCAGGCCCGCATTCTGCAAAGCAAGACAGAAGTGCATTAGCCAGACGCAGCAAAAGCAGTGAGGGCTTGTCTGCCTGCTGCTGCTGCTGCTGCAGCTGCTGCTGCTGCAGCTGCTGCTGCTGCTGCGTAAGTACCGAAGCCCACCAACGGAAGAGAGCCCGGCCGTCTGCTGCACTCAAAGCCCTGCACACAGCAGCAGCAGACGCAAACCAAGCGTTTGCTGCTGCAGCCGCAGCTGACGCTGTTGATGCAGCTGCTGCTGTTGATGCTGCTGCTGCTGCTGTTCCAGCAAGTGCTGCAACTGCTGTTGTGTTTGCTAGGCCTATTCCTGCTGCTGCTGTGCAGGTTCTGACCAGCGCAGTTTCGAGCTCAGAGCCGCAGCAGCACTGCTGCTGCTGCTGCTGCTGCTTGCTGCTGCCACAAGCTGCCCAGGGCTGTCCTGACACAGCAGCAAGAGGGGGTGTTGCTGCTGCTGCATAAAGATCGCAGTGCTGAGGCAGCGCCAAAGCCGCTGCTGAGTTCTGCTGCACTGCAGCAGCTGGGCAAGTGTCCTGCTGCACATCAAGTGGCTTGCTGCTGCTGCTGCTGCTGCTGCAGAGGCACCCCTAGACAGAGCGTCTGCCTGCTCCCAAACTAGAGCTCGGCTGCTGCGAGGCAGCGGCTCTATGGCAGCAAGCAGATGAAGCATCTGCCGCAGCAGCAGCAGCAGCAGCACAAAACCCAGCAGCCGCAGCAGCTGCTGCTGGTACAGGGATCCCCCCGGTGCTGCCTCTAGCAGCCGCCGCAGGCTTCCGGAGCTGTCTATACACTCGACCAGCCGCTGCAGCATGTCACTGTGCATGCTGCTGCTGCCTTTGCTGCTGCTGCTGCTGTTCCTGCTGCTGCTGCTGCTTGCCAAAGACCAGGGAGGCTGGCGAGCAGCAGCAAGCGCATGCACCAAAGAAGCAGCAAGAGTGGAGGCGCGGGGCCCCACAAGCAGAAGCAGCTGCTGCAGCAGCAAGTCCAGCTGCGCGCAGAGCCACTCCAGATAGGCAAGAGGCAGCCGGCAGACGGGCGGCGTTGCTGCTGCTGCTGCTGCTGCTGTTGCTGCTGCACTCACAATGTCAGTTGTTCCGGCTCCGCCCTGCAGCAAGCAGCAGCAGCAAACGCACTGCTGACTACACCAAAACAGCCACTGCAGCTCTAGCTAGCTAGCTACGCGCAGCTATGACTACCTGCAGCTAGCTATAGCTAGCCACAACGAGCTGCAGCTAGCCACAGCTAGCTACAGCTAGCCACAGCTAGCTACAGCTAGCCACAGCTAGTTACGGCTAGCTTCAGCTAGCTGTAGCTAGCCACGGCTAGATACAGCTAGCTTCAGATAGCTGTAGCTAGCCACGGCTAGATACAGCTAGCCACAGCTGGCTACGGCTAGCTTCAGCTAGCTGTAGCTAGCCACGGCTAGATACAGCTAGCCACAGCTAGCTGCTGGCGCGTCAGCAGCGCACTGAGGCAAACGCTCAAGGCAAGAGAAAGCACCTATGTTCAAAAAGCCAGGCCACGCGCTCACCTGCTGCTGCCTCTGCTGCTGCTGCTGCTGCTGCTGCTGCTGCTTCGTGGCCGTGTAAAGTGGAGTTCCCCACAGACGGCCCAAAAGCAGCGCCAGACGCATCTCTAAGGCTTCAATCCACTGGGGCTGCTGCTGCTGCTGCTGCTGCTCCTTGCTGCTGCTGTCTTCTGCATCCGCGGTGAGAGTCAGACGCGGCAAATGGTCCTCCTCCAAAGACATGCTGCTGCTGCTGCTGCTGCTGCTGCTGCTGCTGCACGGCTGCAGAGACAGCAGCTGCTGCAGACAGCCCCAGCGCGTCTGCGGCGCCGCTGGAGGCACAAGAGGAAAGCTTTTCCTAAACTCAATAGCAGCTACTGCTGCTGCTGTTGCTGCTGCAGCAGAGTCTGCTTCGACTTGCAGGCGGCCCAAAACACTGCGGGACTGCTGCTGCTGCAGCTGCTGCCGGACCGTCTTTGCTGCTGCTCGGTGAGCTCTTAGTGCAGCAGCAGCCCGTCGCCCGGCTGCTGCACCTACTGCAGCACAACACACGCTGCTGCTCTTGCTGCTGCTGCTGCTGCTGCTGCTGGCCAAGACCTCGACAAGCAAGAACTCCGTGGGCGTGAAGAGCCACATTCGCCTACTACTGCTGGCAAATGCATTTGCTGCAGCTGCTGCGGCAGCAGCTGCTGCTCCCATCCCGTGTGCTGCTGCAGCAGCTGCAGCGGGAGAGGCCAAGCCGGAAGGTATGCCCTCTATGTTCTCCCCCAGCAGCAGCCGCAAGCTGCCGCTGCTGCTGCTGCTGCTGCTGCTGTCGTACTGCGGGTGCTGCAGCGGCCACCACAGCAGCCGGTCCTCTGCTGCTGCCAGCAGCGGGGAGCGCAGCGCCAGCCGACAGCAGCAATGCAGGTGCATCGGCTGCTGCGCTGCAGCAGCTGCTGCTGCAGGATAGCTTGCTGCTGCTGCTGCTCCGGGAAGTGTGTCTGAGGGCCAGGAAACGCGTAGCGACAGCAGCACGGACTGGCGGTCTGCAGCAGCAAGCTGCTGCTGCTGCTGCCGTGCGCCGCTGCACGCAGCAGCAACGCCCTCAAAAAACACAAAAAGCCCGTTGCTGCACAGTGCAACAGCATTCTGCTGCTGCTGCTGTTGCTGCTGCTGCTGCTGCTGTGTGCCACGAAGCGTCAACGGAGAGCCGCCCGCACCTAACGCTTCTGCATCACCTCTTCTGCTGCTGCTGCTGCTGCTGCTGCTGCTGCTGCCTTTAGCTTCCTCCAGCTGCTGCTGGCACTGAGCTGCATCTGGCGAGTGCAGAATCGACAGAAGACGCAGAGAAAATTTCCCAGCTTTGCTTGAACAGCAGCTGCTGCTGTCAGCTGCATCAGCAGCAGCAGCAGCAGCAGCAGCAGCATTACCAGCAGCTTGCTGCTCAAGGCCGACTAGCAGCAGCACGCGGTCTCCTCTGGCAGTGACCAGCGTCAGCAGCGGCTGGCCGTCAGGGGTGAAGGAGCACAGCAGATCCACAAGCTGCAGCTGCTGCTGCTGCTGCAGCTGCTGCTGCTGCGGCGGCAGCAGCAGTTGCTGCTGCTGCTGAAGCTGCTTCTGCCAGCAGCTTGCGGAGATGTACGCCACGCACTCGACGCCCACGGGAGGCCCTGCGTGCTGCTGCTCCTCTAGGGCTTCAGCAGCAGCTCCGAAGTCTGCTGCTGCTGCTGCTGCACCAGCTGCTGCTGCTGCTGTTGCTGTGTCTCCTGCTTCTTCTCGGCAAAGAGGACAATCGCAGCATCCATCCTGATCAGCTGAGTGGAATCCTGCAGCGTCTTCAGCAGCAGCAGCAGCGGTGGAAGCCAACAAACAAGAATGCTGCAGCGCAGCGGCAGCAGCAACAGCAGCAGCAGCAGCAGCAACTGCAGCACTTACAGAGCAGCAAGACCCTTGGCTATGCGTGAGAGCAGGCGGCCCTCTTTGTGTCTGTGCAGCAGCAGCAGATACACCCCGCTGCTGTCATCTGCTGCTGCCAGCAGCTTATCAGCCACTTCCTCCACAAAGATGAACCCGCGACGGCGCCCTGCTGCTGCTGCTGCTGCTGCTGCTGCTGTTTGCCGCTGCAGCCGCTGCACTGCTGCTGCTGCTGTTTCTGAGCAGCGGCTGCAGGAGCCGTCGGCTGCTCTGTTGCTGCTGCCTCTCCCGCTGCCGCTGCTGCTGCTGCTGCTGCTGCCTGCAGCGCTGCAGCAGCAAGTGCTGCTGCAGATGCTGCTCATGCGGAGAGGCAGGCGCTGCACTTTGCTGCTTGCTGCTCTTTGATCAATTGTGAACTGCAGCAGCTGGCCCCCAATGCAGGCGTAAAGCGAGCAGCAGCCGTCTTGCTGCTGCTGCTGCTGCTGCTGCTGCGCGAAAAGGCGGGGCGCGGAGTGCCAGGGGCTTCGGTACAGCTGCTGCTGCTCCTCCTCGAGTTGCTGCTGCTGCTGCTGCAGCAAATAGCGAATGTCCGAGGGCAGGCTGACGGCCAAGTCCTCCAAAGCAACCAGCTGAGCCATCCACAACTGCTGCTGCACCCCGTTGCTGCTGCAGCTGCTGCTGCTGCTGCTTTGGAGCTGCGCTGCAGCAGCAGGCAGCAGAATCGGGCAGCACCCGCCCGACATATAGTCCGCAATGCAAGCTCTCCTGTGCTTCTGCTGCTGCTGCTGCTGCTGCTGCTGCAGCAAGACCACAGCGAAGACAAGAAGGGACTGAGTGGTGAGCAGACACAGCAGCAGCTGCTGCTGCTGCCCCGCCTCCACCAAATCCTGCTGCAGCAGCGCGCCGCGGCAGCAGCAGCAAGCAGCAACAATGGCAGCATCTGCTGTGAAGCGCAGCACCGAAGGCTCTGCTGCTTCTGCTGCTGCTCCTGCTGCTGCTAGTGGCAGCAAATAAGCCGTGTTGCCCTGGAAGAGACACACCTGCTGCAGCTGCGGCAGCATCTGCACTCCAATTGCTGCTGGCTGCTGCTGCAGCGCAGCAACAAGAGCAGCAGGCAGAAAGCCGCGCTGCAGCGTCTTGAGGTGTACGTACACCGGGAAAAGAGGCGTTTGCTGCCACACATCTACTATATTTAAAGGAGCCCCTGCTGTTGCAGCAGCAGCAGCAGCAGCAAACGCATCTGCTGCTTCATTAGCGTCTTGTGGCTGCTGATTCTCCTGCAGCTGCTGCTCTCGCGGCAACGCAGCAGCAGCAGCTGCTGCTGCTGCTGCTCGGTGCCACTGCAGCACGCGGTCTACGTCTTTGCGCGCTGTAGCCTCCACCTGCTGCGGCAGCAGCTGCTGCTGCTGCTGCAGCTGGAGGGGCTGCTGCTGCTGCTGCTGGACTCCCGCAGAAAGACACTGCAGCGAATCTGCCGCTGCTGCTGCTGCTGCCAGCTCAACCCGGCGCTGCGCCTCGGCTACTAGGCGAAAGAAATGCGCCGCTTCTGCTGCTGGGGACTCTGCTGCTGCTGTTGCTGCTGCTGCTCCTGCAGCAGCATCAAACACGTGGGGTGAAGGGCCCCTAGCAGCAGCAGCATGGCTGATGCTGCTGCCCGCAGCCTCCTCCATATTGTTCCTGTCGCCCCTGCTGCTGCTGCTGCTGCTGTGGCTTGTGCGAGTGTTTCTCGCAGCTATGGCTGCTGCTGCTGCTGCTGCTGCTGCCTTGGGGGCTGGCACAAGGGCCCTCCGCAGGGCTGCTGCAGCGGCTGTTGCTGCAGCTGCCCTGAACAAACACGAGGCGTCAAATGAGCAGCAAAGGATTCGTGGGCCAGCACGAGAGCTGCTGCTGCTGGCGCTGCTGCTGCTGCTGCAGCTTCCGTTGCTGCAGCTCGTGCTGCTGCTGCATGCGCAAAGCTGGCTGCAGCAGCAGCAGCGAGTCCGTCTCGCAGATGTTCCTCTTCGTCTGTTTGCTGCTTCTTGAAATTACCATTTTAATTGAATCTGTTTTCCTTGACTTTGTCCACCTTCAATTTGCTGCTAAGCAGCAGGACCGCAGGTGCTTCTGCTGCAGTGTGCTGCGCGGCCTTGCCAGCCATCTTCGCAGCAACTGGGGTGTGCGTACACCTCAGAGCCACACAAACTGCATTATGCATGCAATTAATTGAAAAGGGAAGCAGATACGGCTTCCATTTGCTTCGGCGCAGAGCAGCAGCAGCAGCAGCAGCAGCAGCAGCTGCGGCAGCAGCGCCGCAGACACCGCGACCTTCGGCAACAGCTTTTTATCGCGGCTCCGCGTTTGGCTTTGACTCATTTTCTTGCTTTTAAGGTTATTGCCGGTGCTGCTGCGCCTGCGAAGCAGCAGCAGCGGCTGCTGCGGCTGCTGCTGCTGCTGCTGCTGCTGTTGCTGTTGACTGCAAAGGAGCTCCTGCTGCAGCAAACAGCGCCGCCGCAAGTTGGCAGCCCAACAGCACCACCACCACCTGAAAGGCTCAAAAACTGAGCAGCAGCAGCTGCAGCAACAGCAGCAACGTAGCCACCGGAAGCACCACCCACGACGGCGAAGCAGCAGCAGCAGCAGCAGCAGCAGCAGCAGCAGCAGCAGCAGCGCCGTCTGCCATGTGGCCAGAAATAACGCTTTCTTAAAGGCTGATGAAGAGCCAGTCAGCTGCAGCGCCAGCTGTACACGTGGGCAGGGAACTTTATTTTGAAATGCAAGCACCAGGAGCATCTGGGGCAGCAGCAGGAGCTGCTGCTGCTGCTGCTGCTGCTGCTGCTGCTGCAGTCCGCCTGCGTCGGACCCCTCCCCCTCCTCCGCCGCCGCTGCTGCTGCGCGAAGTGCGGCCGACAGAGCAGCAACTAAGGGAAGCAGCTGCTGCTGCAGAGGCTGCTGCTGTTTGCCCCTTTCTTCTGGCACAGTGGCCAAGAGAAGCAGCAGCAGCAGCAGCAGCAGCAGACAGCACGGAAATGACAGCAGCAGCAAGAGCAGCAGTGCAACGGACAGCAACTGCAGCAGCAGCAGCAGCAACAGCTGCTAGCGCATCAGTGGGAGCTGCTGACTCCGCAGCAATTCGCGACCCCCTTGCAGTAGCTGCTTGCAGGCGGCACCTTGACTGCAGCACAAGCAGTAGCAGCAGCAGCAGCAGCAGCAGCAGCAGCAGCAGCAGCAGCAGCTCCTGCTGCTGCAAGGACGGCGACGGCAGCAGCAGCCACGAGCTGGACCTGGTGAAAGGCAGCCGCCGTCGCCTGCAGATGGTTCGACTGGGGTCATTTGTTGCTGGGGCTCTTTGTGGTTTGCTGCTGCTGCTGCTGGAGCAGCAGCAGCAGCAGCAGCAGCTTCTGCTGCAGCAGCTGCCAGGCCAGGAGCAGCAGCAGGGCGAAGGATACCTCATCCGGCAGAATGTGTCCCGGGGATTTTGGCTCATCATGTTTGCTGGCGTTCTAGTGCGGAAGCAGCCAAGCAGCAGCAGCAGCAGCAGCAGCAGCAGCAGCAGCAGCAGCAGCAGCAGCAGCAGCAGCAAGAGGTCGTTAGCGGCGGACATGGGGTACCAGTGCGTGGCATTGTTTGTGGGGGGTTGCTGCTTTTTGTTTTTCCCGCTGCTGCTGCTGCAGTGCCGGGTGTCGTGCGCAGCAGCAGCAGAAGGTTTGTTCATTTTGCTGCTGCTGCTGCACCACTACTCTGAATACCTTTTTGTTGCTGCTTTTCACCCCCAAGATTTGAGCTTCGATTCTTTTCTTATAAACAACAGTCCAGTGTATGCAGCAGTGCTGCTGCTGGCGTTGCTGGAGCAGCAGCTGAAGCCTTCCGTTGCTGCTGCAGTGCTGAACAGCAGCAACGCGCTGCTGCTGCTGCAGCTGCTGCTGCACCAGCAGGTGCACCTCCCGCAGCTGCTGCTGCAGCTCCACACTTTCGCGTGGCACGCGCTGCTGCAGCGGCCGCTGCTCGCGAGCGACTTGGATTTGCTGCTGCAGCAGCCGCAGCAGCAAATCCTGCAGGCGCAGGAGTCGGGGGCCGCGGGCTCTCCCGCTGCAGCAGCAGCAGCAGCAGCAGCAGCAGCAGACCTCGCAGCGGACCCGCGCTCGGGCCTGCACTGGCAGCTCTGGGCCCTGTGGCTGCTGTGCGCAGTGGCTGCTGCTGGCTTTGCTGCTGCGCTGCTGGGGCTGCTGCTGCGGGCTCTGGGCTTCTTAACTTTGAAGCAAAACTTCACTCACAAAATTCGCATGCAGAAGCAGCAGGGCCACCGGCTGTGCGTGGCTGGGGTGTACAGACACTGCCGCCACCCGGCCTACGCGGGGTGGTTTTGGTGGGCCGTTGGTGAGCGATCTGCGACGATTTTGCTGCTTTTTGTTTTATTTTTGCATTATTTTATTTTATTTTTTATTTTTTATTTATTTTTGTTTTTTTATTTTCTTTTTGCGCTCTTTTGGGCTCCTTTGGCCCTCGTTTCGACCCCGGCTGCCTGGGGGTTCGGCTGCACACTTTGCTGCAGTTCCCTCGGGTGTTTTATTTCTGCTTTTTGTTTCTCTTCTTTTGATTTCATTTGAAGTAATTCATTTACTTTTTGTGAACTGTTTTTAAAATATTTCATTATTTGTTTTATTTCAACTGAAAGAATTCAGTCAGCAGCAGCAGCAGCAGCAGCAGCAGCAGCAGCAGAAGGCGGCGGCGCTGCGCTCGCAGTGGCTGCTGGCCGGTGGCTTCGCGGCGGGGTTATTAGTTTATTTGCTGCTGCTGCTGCTGCTCTTGCTGCTGCTGCTGCTGCTGCTGCTGCAGGCTCCCAGGTGCTGCTGCTCAACGTGGTGTGTTGCTGTTTGTTCTTCTTCGTTTCTTTTATTTTCTTTCGGGAAAGAATTTTTTTCGAAGAGAAGCAACTGGTGAAAATGTTTGGCGAGGACTACGAGGTGTACAGACACCGCGTTAGAACCATTGGGTGAGCTGCAGCTCTGGCAATTCATTTTTAATTCATTTCTTTCTCTTTTCTTTGTTGCTGGGACTTTTGTGACAGTTCATCTTTTAATCCATTTATTTGTTTCTTTTTTCTCTCTTCATTGCTGCAGCTTTTGCCCAGCCAGAACTTGAGCTGTCTTTGTGTTTATTTTTTTTTATTTCGCTGCTGCCACAAAACCCTCTTTTTGTTTTATTTTAATTCTTTCTTCACTGAGGCTCTTAGTTGCTGCTGCTGCTGTAACTGCTGCTGCTGTGACTGCTGCTGCTGCTGCTGCTGTGACTGCTGCTGCTGCTGCTGCTGCTGTTTGTTTCTGCAGCATTCCTGGACTTCAGTCTGCGCTTGACGCAGCAGAGCAGGCGCAGCGACGCTCTCCGCCTTCTTCTTAGTGCGTTGAGTTGGTTTGCTTTTTAAACATGCAGCAGCAGCCTGCTGCAGCAGCAGCCTGCTGCAGCAGCAGCTGCAGCAGCAGCAGCAGCTGCTGCTGCCGGAGTAGCAGCAGCGGCTGCTGCTGGCAGAAGCAGCAGCAGAAGCAGCAGCGACCTGCTTGCTGTTTTGTCTCTGCATTCAGAGACTCGCGGAACGGAGCTCGGAGTGTAACAAGGCCCCGAATAAATAAAAAATAATAAATAATAAATAACAAAACAATAAAGAACAAATAATTAAATTACAAAACAATTAAGAGCAATTGAACAAGTAGAAGACGCAAAACAATTAAAATGAAACTTCAGTCTGGGGCGCCCTGGCAGCAGCAGTTCGAGCTGCAGATACACCTGGGCCTCCGGCACTTTCACGCGAACAAAGTTTTATAAAAGTTTCAAACTTTTGCTGTTTTTTATTTATTTTAATCAGTTTATTATTTTAATTCTCTTACGCAAGCTTTTATTGTTTTTTTATTACTTCAATTCTTCTACGCTGTTCGGGCACAATGCATGCATTTAATGCATGCCACGCTTTTCCTGCCGTTTTAAACACCAGCAGGAAGGCAAACTGGTCCTGCTGCTGCTGCTGCTGCTGTTTCTGTGGCCCCAAAGTGTGAGTTGTTGCAGCAACTCTAACTATTTATTATTCTGCGATTTGTTTTAATTGCTGCATGCACACTGTTGCCGCTGTTGAGGGCATTCAGATTCAGATCTGGATGGTGCCGCAGCAAGACAGGTTTTGAGCAAGAGAGAGATGAGGCAGCAAAACTGGAACTTTAGTCGCACCCAAAACTTATTCTGTTAGCTTTATCTGAATTATATTATTCTAGAAATTAAACATCAAATAATGAGAAGGCGCGGGTTGAGTAGAAAGTCAGTTTGTTGACCATGCGCAGCTGTCCGTACACCCCAGCAACCCTACCGCGCAGCCGCTGGCCACGAGACGATTCACTTCTTTCTAACTCGCCGACTCCAAACTTTTAATTCTTTTCAAAATGGGAGACACAAAACCCACTTTGCAAGCGCTGGCTTGGCGCAGTTGGCAAAAAAGGCTCCGCCGTCGCTCAGAAGCTTCGCTTCCGTGCCACTCGGCGGCGTCGAAGGACTCGAAAGTGCAGTGGAAGAAGGTGAATTCGGAGTTTCTGCGCAATTAAAGTGCACTTATGAATATTTTAAACATTTAAAATGATTTTTTATTCAAAATAAATCCTAAATTTCTGCTCAAGAAGAATATTCCACCCATCCGCTGTTCGGGCTCGTCTGCAGGAAACTGTCGCGTGGGAAAAGCGGCACTTCGCAGTTTGGGTTCGTTATAAGGCCGGCGAAGTGAGGCTGCATCTTTGCTGCAGCTAATTTTCCAATTCAATTAAAAGTATTATTTCCACTTTTCAATTAAAAGTATTCTTTCCACTTTTCCGATTCTTTCCACTTCGTCTTATTTCTTTCCACCTTCCCACTTCCAGCTCGCAGTCAACGGAGAGCAGCGCGGCCGCCCCCTCAATTCCCCCTCGTGAGTGTTCTTTTGAACTTTTTAAATAAAAAAAAGCTAATAGTACACGCAGAAGCAAGGGTGCTGCAGCAGCAGCAGCAGCAGCAGCAGCAGCAGCAGCAAGTGACGCAGAGGGCGAACTGGGACTGTGGAAGCCGGAGAACAAAAGCAAAAAGACAGAAAAGTTGTCTTTTTCTTCTTTAAGTTCCTTTTCGAAAACTGGCAAAAATAAGAAAAGTAAAAACTTGAAAAAAAAACGCCCTGTGGGGAAAATGGGCGCGGCGGCGCAGGTGGAAGTGCGGAAGAGTTTCCGTCTTGCAACACTAAATGTAATTTGAATTGGATTTAATTTGAATTAATAAAAAGTTTGAATTTAATTTCAATTAATTCCAATTAATTAATTCATTTCTGTCTCCGTTTTATTTTTCGTCTCGCAGCCAACGACAAACTTCACCGCCGCCTTCGCCTCCTCCGAGGCCGAGACTTCTTCCTCTTCAGATTCAGAATAAAGTCCATTAGAAGATTTTTGAAATTATTTTTATTTATTTTTTATTTATTTCTTTTTCTGCAACTTCAAACTGAAAAGCTCGAAAGAATTCGTTAATTAAAAGGCCTCCCAGTGCACCTCGGAGGGCTTTTAATTTGATTTGAAAAAGAATTAAATTGCAAAAGTTTGAATTAAAAAAATGAAAATAAAAACAATTTGAACTCTTAAGCTGGAGCTTTCTGCACACACAAGTTGAATTGAAAGTGAAGGGTTTGCATTATTATTATTTTTTTAATTCTTCTTTCCTTTTAAAATGTTTGCATGCACTCATTCTTGAAGTTTTAATTTAATTTAATTTAATTGAGAGAATTAAAACCCCCTTTTCTTTATTTCTAACTGAACTGAGCTTCGCAGGGCCTGCGGCTGGCCCGGACGCGGGGCCTCGTTCGCAGCAGCAAATTGATTAAATGAAGTCAAATTAAATTGAATTAAATCGAATTAAATTGAATTAAATTGAATTAAATTGAATTAAATTAAACTTTCTGCTGCAAACAGCAGCAAACTGGTAGAATTAAAAGGGCAAATGAGCACAGCGGCGAAGGCCAGGGCGCAGCGGCGCGGGCGCGCGCGGGGGTTTGGGTGGAAACGAATTGAAAGAATTGAATTAAAAGAAAAACTTGCGGAAGTTTGTGAAATAAATGAAATGAATTTGAATTAAATGAATTTGAATTGAATTAACTTCAGTTTTCCGCAAAGGGTTTCGCGTGGCTGCTGCGCGGCTCGCCGTGGTCCACCGTGCTTTCCGCGGGCGCCGCAGCTGGAAAGCTGCAGCCTCGCGGCCAAAACTTGGCCGCTGCTTTTCCGTCTGAAGTGAAATAAGTTGGCGTTTTGTTTTTGCAAAAGCTTTTGAAAAAGAAGAACTCGAAGTTGAATTCGAAGGAGAAGTCCGCAGGCCCCGATGCAGTCGGTGGCTGACCGGCAGCAGCCACCAGCCAGCAGCAGCGCAGCAGCAGCAAGCGGCCAGCAGCAGCGGCGCCCCGCGTTTAGCCTGCGATCTCGTTTATAAATATTGTCAAATTGAATTTAAAGTGGCTGAAGATCTGTAGCCCTGGACTTTGCGATTAAGACAAGTGAGCCGCCTCAGGTGTCGACGCGGCCGTCTGCGGTGCACTGCCGCTGCGCTCTCGAGGCCGTTTCTCCGAACTTTCGATTCTTTGCCGAGCATTTCCTTCTTTTGCACTTTAAAACGTTTGACTGCACTTTTAAAACTCTAGACACGTCTGTACTTGTGGAGGCATCAGTGCAGCGGCCACGCACACGGCCGCTGCGTGGCGTGCTGCGCAGCTCGCGCTGCAATCTTTGCAGTTTCGGCTCGAACTTTGAACGAAAAGCCTCTTTCTGCGCATTTCTCGAAGTCGCGGAGGTTAAAAGGCGACTTTTTGCGCATTTTCTGCCGGTTTTGGGGCCTTGGGGCCCGAGCTTTCCCTCAGTTTCAACTCGCTTTCCGTTCGTCTCGAGGTGTTTGCAGGTTTCGAGAATGGCGGACGGCAAGCAGGTGCTGGGGAAGGTCACCGGCTGGCTCGGCGTGATCACCGGGGCCTTCACTATAATAGTCTGGTGTTTTTTGCTGAGTGCGCGGGACCCGAAGATCAAGTTGGACTCGGAAGACGCGCTGAACGACATAAATAAGGTGTTCTGGCGGCTGGCGCTGTTCACGTTCACCCCCTCCGTCTTCTTCGACATCTGGACGCCCTTCGTGATGGGCTTCGTGTCGATTTTGTGTCACTTTCAGAAGTTCGACTTGACTTGGATGTGCAAGACTTACATCCACTACTTCATTTGGAACTTCGCGCTGGGGCTCTTCGGCAACATTGGCTACGCAGGCGGCGTCGGCATCATCTGCAGCGCCTTCGCCTTCCTCACGGCTTTGCTTTCTCTCATTTGCATTTTCATTTTGCCCGGAGAAAGTCCCAAGCTGGGGCTCAACTCGCCCAAGGTCAGCACCAGGTAGGCCTGCAGCAAAGGCTTTCGCTGGGGCCGCTCGCGCTGGGCTCTGCTGCAGCAGCTGCTGCAGCAGCTGCTGCACGCCTGCTGCGCTGCAGCAGCTCGCAGCGCGTGCCCGGGGCCCCGCTTTCTGGGCTGCGCAGTCTCCAGAAAGTGGCATTTCTTTTGCCTCCCGTTGCCTTTTTGTCTTTCCTTCTGTCTCTACACTCGAGAGACAGAAGGCCCGCGGTGTACATCCACTTGGCACAGATTTACAGTGTCTATACAGACACCCGAGGCCCTCGGGGCCTCAGTTTTCCCCATTTAATGCTGCTGTCCACTCTAGAGGGCCCCAAGTTCCCTAGGGGCTGCTGGGGGGCCCCCTGGGGGGCCCCCGGGGGGCCCCCTGGGGGCCCCCTGGGGGCCCCCAGGGGCCTCCAGGTGTACAGACAGCTGGGAGCGGCGGCAACTACAATTTACAGCCCGACAAAGACAGCCCAACGCAGCGTCCGTTGACTTGAAATAAAACTGAGAGGCCAGTGACTGTCTTCGGGGCTTTTCTTCTTTCTAGAAGTTAAAATAAGTTAAAATAGCACTGAGACCAAATGGCCTGCAGCGCCAAAGGGTGGGGGGGGGCCCCACAGGGGCCCCCACCCAACACGGCCAAACAGTTCACTGCGCAGGTGCTCTTCTACAGCCATTTCCCTAGGTGGACAACAGCCAAATAATATATATATATATATTTATGTGTATATATATATTTATGTGTATATATAATGTATGTATATATATGTGCAATATATATATTTTGTACACATGTATACACACGTGGTTAGCAACAGTAACAGTTCACGTTTCCACAGAACTACTTTTGTGTATTTCGTAGCAAGACAAGTGCAGTCTACAATTATATTACAAGTCCAGCACAAGAGCCACAGAGCGCCGCAGCGAGAAGTAAAGATTTATATTTGTGGGAAGGAATTGTCGTTTGTGCATTTGGTGAGTAGTCCTTTCGGAGCCACGGAGTGTATGTACACCCCGTTCTGGGGCACCTGTTGGCACCTCACGCGCAGCAGTGTGCGTTGCCTGTGAGTCTAATCATAATTTGTTTTTCTTTGTGGCTTTCTCGGGGCCTTTTTGCTTTAAATTGCTTCGCAATTCAACTACATTGGCCCCCGAGTTGAGGCTGGCCCCCAGGGTCCCTTGGGCTGCAGTTCATTGCTGGAAGCAGCAAGAGCGCCTGGGATTAGCAATTAGCCGCAAATGGAAGTGGAATTACTTCGTTGCTGTGGAGCCATTCATAGCTTACCGCCAAAGACAGAAGCCCCCCGTGCACAGCAGCAGGCAGGGCCGTTGTTGTAGGCCCGAGTCCCAGTCGAGGGGCTGCAGAGGCTGAATAAAAAATAATAAGAAGTTAATTTCGTTCGAACTGAATTGTTTTTGTCGGCGAGTTTGCGGTGTACGTACACCTGAACTCGGCGCACCCTGAGCATGCGGCCGCGTGGTTGAGGGGCTGGCAGGGGTTGGGGTGGAGTTGCGCAAATGGAGTTTTTCTTTTTTGCGAGTCTGGACAATTTGTGAAATAGTGACGAAGAGGAGAATTTGGAATTGAGTGGGTGGCGGCGAAGTCCCAGAGCCCCGCGCCCGCTGCGCCTCGGCCTCCGTTCTTCTGCGAACTGCGGCTCCCGCGACGCCACACATTGCTGCTGCTGCTTCTTTTTGCAGAAACTCTTTTTAGTTTTGCTTTTTTAGTTTATATTTTCCAGTTGTTGCGTTTCTTCCGCCCTGCCTGGCCACGGCAGCGCCGCAGCATGATGCTGGTGCCCAAGCGCATTCAAAAGGAAACACACAACCTGGCCAGCGAGCCCCGTAAGCCCCGCTTTGCTGCGCTGCTGCTGCGTCTGCAGCAGCAGCAGCGCCTCGCCAGCTAGCAGCAGGCTGTGCAGTTTCTTAGAAGACGCGGAGACAGCGCTGCAGCGCAGCGGCTCGGCGTGCTGCAGCCCGTGCTGCTGCTGCTGCTGCTGCTGCTGCTGCAGTTGCTGCAGCGGGCGGGCGGCCGCAGCAGCAGCGCGGGGCAGCGCGCCCGCCCCGGCAGCGCAGCGGGAGCGCTGCAGCCGGCTCCGCAGCACCTGCAGCAAACCCTTGCTGCTGCTGCTGCTGCTGCTGCTTGTCTTTGCATGCAGCCCCAGGAATCGAGGCCGCCCCAGACCCCTCCAACTACCGCTACTTCAAAATCATAATGACTGGGCCTGCAGGGACTCCCTACGAGGGTGCGTGTGGGGCCATTAATGCCATTAATGGCATTTTAAATAATTCCAACAATCAAATTACTTTAATACTAATGGCAGAAGCAGCAGCAGCAGCAGGGAGGGTCAAAGGGGCCAAAAAGTCTCGCCAAATTGCCTTGCATGCGTTTGAAAAAGTGTTTTTGTCTTTGCCATTTTTTTATTTCACTTCTGTCTTTGCTGACGGCCAGGCGGCCGCTACCGCCTCGAATTGTTTTTGCCCGAGCAGTACCCCATGGAGCCCCCCAAAGTCCGCTTCCTCACCAAGATTTACCACCCCAACATAGTGCGTGCTGCTGCTGCTGCTGCTGCTGCTGCTGCTGCTGCTGCTGCTGCTGCTGCTGCTGCTGCTGCTGCTGCTGCTGCTGCTGCTGCTG
>NW_013655189.1:0-1084 GCF_000499385.1 Eimeria necatrix
AGACAGACGAGGAAGGGAAGCCGGTGTGGGGCTGTACAGGAAGTGAGTACACAGGAACATTGCAGTTCATATTTAAGCTTCAAAGCAGAGAGCTGTTGGGACTCTGTAAGGGCGTCCTTCATGCTTTGGTGGCTTACTGTTCGCTGTTGTTTTGCTGTCACCAGCTACTTCAGGCTCTTGCTTCGTCTTTTCATAAGTACCGGCGAAACGTGTGTATGTTTCATCACCGTTCTTTTGTAATTTTCCGTTCATGAATATCTCACAGCAGCTCAATCCGATGAAACAGCAGTTCATATTGAACACATCAGCAGGCTGCACACTGTCTCCCGCTTTCGCTGCTCATGGGGAAACGTTTATCTTTCCTTGTAATGCCGAGCGATAAGCATAAAGTCAGGCTGCATGCGCCGTAGGCAATTTTAATTTTGAGGGGCGCATAAAGTGGTGGTAGCACTTAGCCCTCTGCTAAGTGAGGTGTGAGCATGCACTGCTTCGTATCAAAAACTAGCTTGACCACAGGTTTGTGACGGATCAGGAACTTTGCGGAAAATTATATGTGCATTTCTTAGGAACGATTCCGGATTTTCACCATCGGTACTATTATTGTGTACATTTTCTGAGTAAGATGCATTTTTAGAATGCTCAACGGGCGTTTGTTTCATTCGTGGAGACAATTTGCTGACCTGTTTGCAACAAGCATTCGTCCTTGCATTTAAAGATATATATTGAAAGAAACCAAAACCAAGGGCGCTTTTTTCATAGTGAGCCGTGTTAGGATAGAGATAAGCCGCAGAAGCAGGAACGGTTGCTCTTCTACGTACAGTCGTGAGATGGGCCTGTTCCCCAGATTTTCGGAATAAACATTAAGTGTGTGTTGTAATTCGAGTCGTATTCACTAGGTGTTATATATGCAAAAGTGCTAACATTCCAGATGCCTACGTTGTGACGCCAGTTAGTCCGTTCTTCAGGCTCTGCGACTGCATGCAGTGACGCTTATCTTTAAAGCGTTGAGAATATAAGAAGAGCGGGTGTCAAACGAACTCATTTACTCTCGAATGCCGATACAGCTGATTGTATCAAATATTTG
>NW_013655189.1:1184-3360 GCF_000499385.1 Eimeria necatrix
ACGTTGTGCTGCTGCTGCTGCTCTTGCACCTCGTTTTTGCTTTGGAATTTCCAGGAAACGGCTGCGCAGCTAAACCGAATGACGTGAAGTTCATAAAACGTTCACCAAGTAAAAATCAGGGTGAAGATGTCATGCTAGGCCTCCACTTCAGCGTCTGCCGATGCTGGAGCTTTGGCCTGACTTCAGAAGTAATTTTGGAGACGTGACGGTAGCTGAAGTAGCAGTTTCTTAAGCAGGGCGAGCGGCAGCAAGACGTTTTAAAGGGAACGCCGCCGTGGGTCGCTATATTCACAGTTTGTTTCAAGAGAGCTCTACGCAAAGGAATTTTTGATTATAGCGTTCTAGTGTCCACTTTACAAGTGACTGCGTCAAAACTTATGATGCATGATTTGGTCTTTTTGTCGCTCTGTGGCCCAACGGATTTAGACTGTTTTTTCTGCAAGCAGAAATTTAGCGATGCTTCAGATATCGTGTCAGTTAGTTTCATTGAATCGTGCTTTAAAAGTGCTATTGCTTGAAATAATTATTTGCTGTTACTTGAAATAGTTACTTGAGTCCAAAAGCATAAAACAGTTCCAGACTGCAGTGCCTTAGACAAAGGCAGCACTATCTGCAAATTCCTTTTGGTTAGGATGTGTCGATAAAAAGACTACTCTCTTATGTTACTAGTGGGTGAGCCTTACGGATCGTAGGTAATACCGTCCGCTGTGCGAGAGCGTTTCTTCTGGAAAATGAGGAGATTGCATGTCAATGAGTACTACACGGTCCCAGACGACGCCCTCTCGAGCGGTACTATCTGTTTAACGATAGTGTCTTTGGGTTATCGAATTTGCTTTCGCAAATTTTTATGGCATGGTATTCGTGAATGATATATTATTTCATCATTGCTTCTGGTTGAGGTCTGTTACGAAAAAACAGAGCTATTATGTATCTTTGCCGAATGGCGATTTCATCAATTCACAAGGCCTTGAAATAGACGTACATCAGGTATACCTGCAGTGGCGTATTTCCAAATGTGGTATGATGCTGTCAGGTAATTACACCAGCAGGTTAAAAAGCGATGCATACTATTCGAATAGTGCACTTCAACTTGCACGCAGACAATAGTACTTTGTAACTGATGGATGCTTCGTAGTTGTATGCTCATGGGAATTATCTGCTTCAAGATCGTATGTTGCTGGTATAAGCTAGTTCTTCGTGTTTCCCGCCTGCCGGGCCGCCAGCTCTGGCTCTCTTATTGATTTTTGTGGGTGGTTGAATCTGAAAATGCTTTCAGATTCAGCTCGTGAGTTCGAATACAGCCTAGTTTCCACATTACGAACTCAGCTCACAACGTTTCAATATCGGCTTTTTCAGGGTACTGCCTAGCCTGTACTTTGGTTTTGTTCGTATTTAGTCGCTGCTCGCAGATGGCCTGCTCTGTGCAATACAATGCATGAAAGTTTGAGGCTTAGCCTAGAGGCTTGTAATAAGATAGGTCCAGCTATTTTTCGTGGTCATGTCCTGGAGGGACGCCTCAAACTGATGGCGGCATACTGCCACTCATGTTCTGCCTTCCGCATATTTTTGCACCTGGGGAACTTTGTATGGAACTATCCAAAATTAGAAAGAGGGACGCATGTTACAAGACGTATGACCTGTGATATACTTTAGTAAGATTGGTTCCCCGTCATTTAAAATCTGCTGCATTGTAGATGCGCTGATTATCGAGATAACGTATTAATGAAAGTGATGTTCTGTTGCTGCTCTAACTTGTAGAACGAGGAAACTTTGTGAATTCATTACGTTTTGCTTACTATAGGGTTGAGGACTCTGTATCGCCTGCAGGCTGTCTGCACTTTCTGTTGTTCCCTCAGTATGCAGAAAACAGCTGCAGCTCAATGTGCTGTGAGAGAGAGTGTTGGGCAAACAAGACATATTTGTGGGTACCTTATTACCCCAAATCTTTTTTTTTTGCGGATTGTCTGTCTTGTCCTTGTGAAAGTTTGAAGGATTCAACAGCTGACGTATGTCCACTAGGATTGTTGCTTAAGTGCAGTGCAGCAGCAGTGATCTGTTACCCAGCGTTGTTTCATGCTTAGGAAGTTCGTTACAAAGCACAACTTATGCATAGGCCTGCTGCTTGGCAGAAGCCAAGGGGTGAAATGTATTCATGATGCAGCTCATCAGTGGCTTA